>NC_088872.1:38172347-38476391 GCF_032884065.1 Artemia franciscana | reverse complement strand
CAATTCAAATGTCTTGTGGTATGAAATTGTGTTTGTCTAGACCTTGCTCCAGGTTGTTAGAGAAAGCTCCTCCACAATGACGGTTGAAAGCATTTGTCTGTCATAAGCTTGTACCTTCTGACGTTCTTACTGATAGATTTTCAAGGCAATTCATAAAACCACGGTACCAATCTTTCCTACACTTTCTCCACTATCTCCACTGCCTTTGCATATCAAGTTATCCGGAACTTTTATGCTCTTAATAATGACATAAATGTATGCAAATTTACGTGCTACTAGGGGAGTAGAGTCGAAATACATATCTGCTATCGCTTTAAAGTAAGTTTTTAGTCATTTTTCTTGTTTATCTGTAAATATTTATCATATGTTGCAAGGGAGTGTAAAGAAACACATGTCCACACTTTGTCGAAGGATATTCAACTTCTCAACTTTTTCATGTAGTCCTGCACTGTTCCCCTTTGGACATCCGTGGCACTTCGAGAGAATACGACTGATTTTTTATCGACTAACACAGAAAAAGCTGATGGTTCTTTTCAATCCCAGACACCTTTATTTCTTTATTACTTCTATTTACTTTTAAGCTTTTTTCCCTAAACGAAATTTAACTGTATAAAATAGAATTTCAGTTCACCAACTGGTATGACGGGATTGTTTCTTCTGGTCCTTTTTGTTGTTTCTTCCATATTCCAGGAACTCCGCTGATTAAACTGCCCACCTGAGTTTACAATTAAATGTAAACAAAATATGTTTGTAAATACCCCCTCCCAAGGAAAATAAGTTTTCAAATTTGAAAATTTTATTTGAGTTTTGTTTTGTTTTTGTTTCGTTGAAAAGTGCTAAAGAAAGTAAAAAAGAGAAATTTAGACATCATAAGTATCTTAAGAAACTTACAAAAAAAAAATGCAATTCCAATTTTGCTGAAAACACATCCATATGAACTTCTGCAATGTTTTGCTGCAGTGGGCTGTGATTTTTGCCAAATTAGAAAAAAAAAGAAAAAATGTAGGCGAAAAACATATGGCACCAACAAATTTAAGGTTTAGCTTTCTTTTAAAAAGATAGTTGGCTTTGGGAAACATCAAATTTTAATATTCATGTTTTTACAGACGAAAACGTTTTCAAATTCTACGAATTAGTTTTACTTGTCTTCCAAGTGTAAAATACCACAAATCATCATTAATAAATAAAAAAAACTCAAAACGAACATGTGCACCCTCATGTGCAAATATACAGCCCAAATTATATATTTCCCATCTATTCTGTTACTTGTCTTTGTCTTGTCCCATGCTAAACTGAACAAAACTAATGAAGAAACCGGTTCGTTCTGCAGTTTTACACAGCGTAAACTTGGATGAGTGGCCTACCATAGACAAGTACCAAAATTCCTTTTCCCTACGGAAAAAAAACGAAACTCAAATAAAATTCTCAAATCTTCAAAACCTTATTTTCCAAGGGAAGGGGGTGGGTATTTTCTTCAGGATATATTTCCAGGGTGTATTTTCCGGGGGATGTTTTCCACAGGGGGGGTATTTTTCGGAGGGCTTATTTTCTGCAGGGGTATTTTCTGGGGAGTATTTTCTGGGGGGGGGGGTTAAATGTCGGCCACCAAAGGAAATAACCTTTATCAAAGATAAATTTAATAAGTAGAACTTCACATCTTCTTGCTTCTTTGATTAACAATACACAACATTCAAATAAAATCAGTTCTGCTACAAAAAAAAAACTACATTTCCGCATAGAAGATTATAAATGACGCTATAATCAGAGTTTACAACTATAAATGACCTAAAAAGTAAAAACTATATAGCGACACCGAATACCAGTATCACTACTGAGCGCGATACCAAAACGGTGGTGGAGCTCAATATGAAACATCCGTCACCTCAACGCTCCAAAAGCGCATCAAGGTCTATTGAAAAAATAAAAAATCTCCAGAAGCTACGAACAAAAATGAAAAAAGAGTGAGAAAATTTGTAAGAAAAAGAACCGTTGCGACGTTTGAAATGTTGTGAGAAGAGAAATTAACTATAAAGGTCCATCAAAGGGCCTGGCTCCTGCATATACTAGCGATTACTATCGTCTTTCGTTCCCACATAGTGATGATCCTGTCTCGCCTTATGTCCTACCAGTACATGATGTCTTATCGCCAAGTGAATAGGGATACTACGGTCATATCCACCCTTTGCGTATAGTTACATTGAATATCCAAGGTGTAAAAAATAAAGTAAACCATTTATTACAAGATTGACATGATGTGGATGCTATTGCTTTAATTGAGACGTGGCACAGTGAAGATTCAGTGCCAACTTTCAGAGGTTGTTCAGTAGAAAAAGTTATTCAAAAAGTGGTTGGAAATATCAAATAATATGGTGGTATTTTAGTGTTAATTAAGCAGGGTAGTTTACACTATTATTTACGTATTCCGAGCAAGCTCGAAAACATTGTATGGGCTAAAATTCCTCTTACAAAGGGCAAAAGTTTAATGCTTGGAATATTTGCAAGACATCTAGAAGTAGCAAGGACTGTAAAAGTAAGGTTAATTGTTTGAGTAAGAGGCTTCTAGAGACTCCTCTCTCAGACTCCCTCTACTCTACATTTCTTTCCCAGCATCATCTTGCCTTACCATCCTTCCCTATAAAGAACCCTCCCAATTTGTCTTCTTCTCGTATCAACAGGAATCCTTTTCAAGGACTTTAAAAGTAAGGTTAATTGTTGGAGTAAGAGGCTTCTAGAGTTATGCTCTCTTAGTGCTCTTGTGGCTGGAAAGGGACGATTTTGTAAGGATGCAGAGATGGGTGAGTTTACCTGTTTGTCAGAGCACAATTGATTATGTATGGGTTAGCCTCGAGCTTGTGAAATTTACAGTGTGCGTTGAGGTTCCAAGTATCGTAGGGTCAGATCATCTTCCAGTGGAAAGTAAACTGAGCCTTAAAACAGGAATTGTGGGAAAAACAAATGTAGTGAGGAAGAGTAATGATTATTTGGAAAAAAAATTATTATGTGGAGCCTTTAAAAACCGAGTGGAGTAGTGAGGAGCTGGAGTTGTTGGGAAATGAACTAAAGGCCTGAGGTAATTGAAAGGCTTGAAATTATGTACAAGTCATCAATGGATGTTGATATGACTCTGAGTGAATTTGGTTCAATTATTTATGATTGTGCTCATAAGTGTAAAAGGTTAAATGAATGTAAATTTCTTTGACAATGCGTGTAAGATTTATCAGAGGCAGTTAGAAATTACTCTTCATCTGAGGAAAATCAGGAAATATTACAAAGATTTAAAGAAAAAAAGAGAATATAAAAGGTTGAAAAAAAAAGTGACAGAAGCATAGAGAAGAACAGGAGGAGTTGGAACAAGTTTTCAATCTAGGTAATACAAAAGATTTCTGGTCAAAAAGAAATCAAATGATAATAACAGAAAGCCTATCAGATAGCCCATTTGTTTGGTTGTAAATATGTATTTTGAAACTAGTGCAATATTCGTAGTATGTGGGTCGGGTCTTTCGAGGCCTTCTATAGTTAAGAAATGAGTAAAGCATGGAAGTGCCTTGTCACCTCGACTTTTTGGTCTTTTTATTAAAGTCATTGTTGAATTTTTAACAAAAAACAGTGAGATTAGGTATTAGAAACGTCCCAGTGCTGTTGTTTGCGGATAACAGTGCTCTAGTGGCAAATTCAGCAGATAATTTACATAAGCTACTGGATTTGACAGATGATCATCTAAAGATGAAGTGCCATCTGGTAAATGTTCATAAATCAAAAGTAGTTGTATTTAACACGAGGAATGATAAATGAGAAAGTAAATTTTGGTTTAAGGAGGTGGAGATACAAGTTGTGCTTAAAATTATCTTGGACGTATTAATCAAAGTAATGGAAGATGGAATTCACATATAAAGGAAACGTTAAATCGTGGAAGAGCAGCAATGTTTACAATTTTCCGTAATAATGTAAAGGGAATAAAAAGTTTGTCGTTTCATAAAAGGGTCTTTTCATCGAGAATAATTCCCATTCTACGTTACAGAGTAGAGATTTGGGGGCATGAAAAAGCGGATCAGCTAGAGAATATTCAATAAGTGTACTTCAAGAGATTGTTTGGGCTGCACAGAACAATTCATTCCTAGTTTTTAAATGGCGATCTAGTTATATGGCCACGAAAAATTACAGACTAGTCTCAATGCAGCTTATGAAGATTTACTCTCACAGGGGAAAAAAGATCATGGCCACTAAAAATAAAAGACATTTTAGACAAAATCAAGTTTTCTTTTGTTCTGAATGAAGGTAGAGGACCAACGGAAGTACAAATTGGGAGAATGAGATTAAGATAGTACTAGAGAATTAAATGATCCAAAAATGGAGTGAAGAGATAAAAAAAAATCAGAAACATTAAAGTTTTATAAGGATGTTAAGGGGGCTTATGGGCAGGAGTTCTACTTTAAGCTGAATTTGCCAGCTAGATATTTGTCGTTGTGGATGTAGCTCAAGACTAACTGCCTGCCAATTAGTGCAAGATTTAAATTATGTGCTAAAGAAATATGGGCCAATGAAGACAGATATAGTTGCCCACTTTGTAGAGCTAAAGAGAATTATTTAGTGCATTGCTTAAGCCGGTGCCATTGCTTAAGCCAGCTCTCTACGATAAGGGAAAGGATGTTTGGAAAAAATGGGTCGGTACCTCCAGGTGTCTTAACTAGTACGACCCCTAAGTTTATTTGTAGAATAGCAAAGCATCTGGAAATTTTGTTACATAAAAACAAAAAAATAAAATAAAAGAATTGCATCATAAAGTAAATCTAATATTTTATTTATGTATTTTTCCAAGTATTAATTTTCTTTTCAGTGACCGTATTTTCAAATATTAAGTACTATTAGATTAACGTAGTGTTTCATTCAAGTGTTTTGTGATGATCGCTGATCAGAGCTTATGTTATTTATGCCTTCCGTTTGTGTTATTTTACTGTATTCATGGCCGTATATTTGGCTTTCAAATACACTTATCTATCTATGTATAATTGACGATAGTTGTAATGATTGCAGATACCTTGAGCACGAAATCAGTAGGGTTTTATCTCTTCTCTATATCTGCATTCACTTGAGACTAACTGAAGTTAGTCTCAGTGAATCAGTTTGTCTCTTTTATTTTTAGTGGCCATGATCTTTTTCCCCCTGTGAGAGTAAATCTTCATAAGCTGCATTGAGACTAGTCTGTAATTTTTCGTGGCCATAACAAAATTATCTACAGAGTTGAAAAAACCAATCATTCTTATGCCTACCCGAAAAGATTGTATGGCTAATAGGCATATAATTATATACATTACACAATACAGGATCCTTTGCCAGAGAGGAAGATGGTTCGAATCCTAGTGTTCCCAATTATTTTGTTTGCGACGGGGGTCAGTGGTGTGATTCTGTAAGCTCAGCCAGAGTCGACCCAGCTCTAAATGGGTACCTGGAGAAATATGGGGAAGGTAAACAGAAAGGGTGTGAAAAAGCACAGGATGGTTGGCCCCCAACCCCTCATTGCACTTCCTGGCTGAAGGGCCAAGAAACGGAGATCAGCACCGCCGGTAGGGGCTGTAAAGTCTAATTCTGTATTCTTTACTTTTTTTATTATACACAGGAAAAGCCTATGGACCTTTTTTCTTATTTGGAATAGTAAAATAGGAACCACAGTGAATCATCACCCAGCTAAGTCAATCAAATATGGGACAACAGCCAGAGAAGCAGCTTTTCAGAAGTTGCTTCTCATTAGAAACAGTCAAGAATCCACTTGATAGTTACAAAACTTGAACTTAGGTGTAAGTACTGAGTTTTGACAGGGGCAACAGCCTATTTCATATCGTCTATTTTATTTGAAAAGTATATAGCGCATTGCTATACAATAGTTAAATTTTTAGCGTAAAAAGCAACGGGTTGACGGGAGAACTGCCCTGTTGTATTGAGGATGACCCGTAATGTAACATTAAAACACACAGCAATCGTACTTATATCAACAAACTCTTTCAAATGCTAAAGTTTTATACTAGTATAAAGTTTTATACTAAAGTTTTACTATCGTTGTTTCAGTGCTTCAAGTGTGATTCAAGGTCAATATGAGGGCAGTATGATGAAGAGCTTAATGTTCTTCCCACAATGCTTTCAGATTGATAGAGTTTTTCTCTTTCCAAATTTCCTTCAAATAACAAAACCTTTGGTTCATATATTTGAAAGTCAGTCAGGTAAATATTAAGAAAAGGCACTTACAACAACCAATCTGTAATAGTTATTGCGCTCTACATATTATAGTTTCTGGTCGCTTTAAATCTTAAAATCGCTCATTTGAAAAAACAACTTTTTGTTTTTAATTTAATCATGAAGGATGCAGACACGGAATTGGCAAAGTGATGTCAAAACCACTATTAAGGCCATGAGCGTGTCTCTGTGGAGCAATACTCGCGTAAACAAATGCAGCAGCCTTTTGCACACCCCACAGTAGCTTATTTGGAAGGGTAATACAAACTATTGCAAGCTTTTATATAATAAGACTCTCTTCCTAGATAATAAATTTGCTTTTTGGCTAGAGTATTTCAGATCAAACTGAGCAGATAATGCCTGCCATTTTGAGCTTAGTCAAAATGACTGCTATTTTGAGCTGAGTCAAAAAGTCATTTTGAGCTGAGTCAAAATGACTTTACCAATATACAAATATTGGTAAAGTCATTTTGACTCAGCTAATTCTCTAAGCACTATTTTATTTTTCTTGTGTATGAAATGTTATGCATAGTACCTAGAGGAGCTTCTTTTGCTATGAAGAAGTATAGTAAAATACTGACCTAGCATTACGACACATGCTTTGCTCTCGGCCGAGGGACAACTTTTTCAAAATAACGCTTTCAAAAGTCTTGAATTTAGTCAAAAGTTAGTCTTGAATTTAGCAGAAAGCAGCGATGAGTCGGAGGTGAAATAGGCTTTTGTCACATTGTAGTCAATAGTATTTTAGTAGTAGACAGTTACCGGAGTACAAAGCGACCTTCCCTCAGAAATGGGGATGTCAGTTTGTGCCTCACTCGCAGCAGAGAAAAAAAAAAACATAAAAAGAAAAAAAGATGCTCCCATGCAAAAAAAGGATTGTTTCCTTGTTTTTCAAATCAAAGGATTTTCCTTGCTGCTTTATGTTAAATAGAGAGGAGAAGGGGCTTGTCAAAGATTATTTGAGAGATAGATCATTTGAAAATAAGGAGAATATAAAGAAAGCGGAGAAACAATTAAAATAGGAATTAACGAGTTACGTGTTTAGAGGCACTTGTTAGAATTGCTGAAGAGCTGGAAGATTCAGCCAGCCAGTCTAGTAATAAAACCAAACAGTTCATAGCAATTAAGTGTAAGGATGGAGCGACCCGGCTCAATATCAAGCAAGACTCTAAAAAAACGGAATTTTAATACCAACAGACTTATCAAGATCGGCTTATAATGCTGATTCTAAATATATAAGTTTCATTAAATTTGATTTTACCCATAACAGGGTACGAACATGAGAAAATTAGCCTGATTAAGGAAAAAAGGGGGAAAACTCGCTAAAAGGGATAAAATATACATAAAAACTACACGACCAGATTCAGCGTATCAGAAAACTCTACTGTCATAAATACCTTCATAAATGCGGATTTTTTTTTTTTTTTTTTTGCCAGAAGACAGATCACGGATTTGTTTATTTGTTTTTTTCAGGGGTTATTGTATCATCATCCAGGGGGTATTGTATTGGGAGAGGGCTCATTCGGACGAAAAATTAACAGTTCTAGTGCCCTTTTTAAATGACCAAAAATATTGGAAGGCAACTAGGCCTCTTTTTTCAAATTCTTCTGATCAAAATTCTGAGATAGCCATTTTGTTGAACATAGTTGAAAGGCCGAATAACTGTTCCTTTAAAGATAACTTGACCCTCTCCCATAGCCCCTGTGGAAAGATCTTTAAGGTATAAAATGTGCCCATTGTTTACGCATGGTATTTGTTATTGAGAAGTATGCATATATTTTTTGGGTCGGGAAGACAAATTTTCTACTGGGAGGATTTTCATGGGGAGAACTTTCAACGGGGTGTTAATTTTCCAGGAGGGAGTGAATTTTTCAGGGGAGATTTCGCACTGGGGGAGCTTGCCAGAATTCCCACACGACATTTTTCTTATATCTTACTTTCTCTTTGCCAACTCTATTTTACGCATGCAGATCTTAAGGATAATTCTCCGGGTTAAATTTTCACTAGGATTGAATTGTCTAGAGGATATATCCGTGAGGAGGAGGAATTGTTTCGTGGAGATGGAGCCAGAATTCCTGGCATTATTGAAATACGATCAGGAATTAAATAAAAAACGAGTTTTTTTTAACTGAATGCAAAGAGCAACATTAAAACTTAAAAAAAATTATTAGGTATATGAGGGGGTTTTTCCTTTCCTCTCAACACCCCGCTCTTTATGCTAAAGTTTCAATTTTGTACCAATTCTTAAAGAACACCTCCTGAAACCCAAGATTCGTTTAATTAGAACTATAAAAAGCTTTTTTAAAAGTACTAAAAGATTTAGTGTAAAGAGCGAGGTGTTGAGGAGGTGGCAACCCCCCTCATAAACATAATAATTTCTGTTTGTTTTAAGTTTTAATGTTGCTCCTCACTTTCAGTTGAAAAAAAAACTTGTTTTTGATTTTTCTGGCGGCTTGGTGCTGCATTGAGTTGTTAGCAATAATAGTAGTAGTATATCTTTTGGAAAAAGACAATTTTTGTCAAGACATCTAATGAAAAATCATGTTCTATGATGAATTCATCAAAGAGTATGGGTAACTTGGTGGAATCAACAACAGTGGAAACTGGTGGGCTACTATTGTCAACAAAAAACGTCATCAACGCTGTCTGTCGCTCTTTCTTGACATTTTTTTTCCAGCTTCGTAATTATATTTTCCAGAATTTGGGCCCAATTTATCACTAGACTAATTTCATCAATCTTACTGATTTTGCCTTATTATTAGTGACATAATGCCGAGAAACCATCTAATATGTGGTAAATCTGGTGAGGACCTCTAATAAAAAATGATCTTCCATTAGAGGTAGATGGTCTTCAATCAAAAATATACTGCCTATGAATTACTCAGTATGATACGAATATTCCAAGAAACTGCTGCTCTTGGGAACGAATACTTAATAAAGCCATCTACCCACAGACACTTGTAAACGTCTTTTCTTCACTAGTGTCAATCAATCTTTTCTAACTTGAATAAAAAAAAGAAAACTTCTAAACATGAAACATTTATTCGATTAAAGAGAAAAAAACTATGCTGTAGCTTTGGCATCATAAGACTTTTAGCTAAAGACTATAATTTGACTAAAGACTATTTAGTTAAATTTTCCAGTAACGGTAAAAGATCACCAAGTGAATCGAGGGTGTAATCAGGGATAAGCAGCTTATCACTGGGATCTAATGACGTTTGCCACATCTCAACATCTTCCTTGCTGTTGACTCCAGTATAAACCAGAAGTGTTGTCATTCCAACATTTTTACCAAACAAAATGTCACTTTTAGCTCTAAAAAAAAGGAAAGAAAAATCATCACTCTTACCTAGAGTGCTGTACCCGCAATAGCACAGTGCAAAAATAAATGAAAGAAGAGCAACTGATTCAAAACTAAAACTTTTGGTTCTGACAAAGATCTTTGCAGTTAATATCACAGATCAACAAAATTAAATCATTATCATATATCACGTAAAAAACATGTGACCATGAAACAAGTTAATATTCGTGTAATTCAAACAAATGAACATAACTCAGAACCCCCATAATCTTCATGAAGTTTCACAGCTTTTATATTTAGCTTATATAAGTCGTGGCGGCGGCACATCCTACCGGCACATTCAACGACAATTTGAAGCTACGAAGCTACGATCCCATTGCCATTGACACTATCCAAGCTTGAAATTACATTTTCAATCCAAGTATTTATCCTCCCTTCCTATGGTCCCCCTTCTTCCCTTTATCCTCTCTTTCTATGCTCCTTGTTCGCAGCAATGAAAATTGAGCATTTATACACATTCAATAGTGTCCACATTAAGCGTTCAAATCTCTTGTCTTTGAGAAGATGCATCCGTCATTTTTCTAAAACATTCTGCCAGAAGCTAAAATAGCTTCATACCTCTAGATAAGATAACATAATATTTATTTTCAAAAGACTATCACAAGCTCTATAGAGCCGAATTCGCTTTATATGTCAGTAAAAGCTAAGAAAAAAAAAATCAAAACAATACATTAAGTCAAACACTTAAAATTAAAAGGAATTAAAAAAGCAAAATCATCAAAGATAAAGGCAAATCAGTAAACTTAACAATTAAATTACAAAAACATTCCAGTAAATCAAAAAAGAATAAAAACGGCAATAGAGGAAAAGGGGAATTTGGCAAGTACATAATCACGAGTTATTATTAAGGTTTTTATAATAATAAACCTCTAGATAGTTATTTTGTTTTTGTATGGACACATAATTAGTGTTTCAGATGAATACAGTGACTATGTGTTTGTTTACTTTGAAAGAGCCCAATTACATTATTCCATTACAAGCTTGGATTTAAAGACATATGGAATTATATAAAAAGACAGTTACAAGCATGGACATTCATAGAAAGGCAGGCACAAAGACAAAGTTAAACAACTCTTTTTGACATGAGCATGTTTTTGTAGAGACTAAAAAGGAATATTTTTTCCCAAGCAAAAATCTAATATAGTAGCAGAAACTTGATGACCTTGTCCATAGATCCAGCCGTCTAGCGAATTTCAAACGTAGAACATCAGCATCAATAATATAACTTCGGATATTTCTTTTGTTTGTTTTAACAGCCGATATCGAATTTTTCGAAAATTTAACAGCCAAAATGTCGAATTTGTTAGTCTTAATGACGAAAAAAAAATTACCATTGCAAATCGAAGAAACTCGTCATATTTTATACAATGCCACAGAATTGGTAAAGAGCAAGGTGCCTCCAGTTTTGTTTTTTCCGACCTAATTATATAATAGAGAAGATTGCAAAAAATTGGCTTATTCGATCACACATTTTTAAACCTAGTGCCTTTAATTAGTGACAAAATGCATTGGAGGTACCAGGTAAACCTTCCCAAAAAAAAGAAATGAAAATATAGAAAAACGGGTATAATACTTAAATACATTGAAAAATAACATGAACATTTTTTTCCACTAAGAATAAGATAAGTGCTAACATTTCGGCTTCACTTGTGGAAACCTGTATCAAAAGAAAAAAACTTAATAATATCCATTATGGAAACGTTCACCATACACTAGCACCCAAATAAACATAAGCAGGAGAGGCAACCTATTTTGTCCTACTTATGTTTGTATATGGAAAGGCGGTGTGGCCTAAGAAATTATTTAGGTCAACCTTTTTAACTACGGTCGCGCAGTATCAGTCATAACAGCCAAATAAATGTCAGAAATACGCCCCACTTCATGGTCAACTTGAAACTACAGCCGCAGGACAATGGGTACTAAATTAGGTGAGTGACCAACTTAAAACAGAGACTCCATGTTTTCATTTCTTAATACGAAAGTGAAGACGGAAACTAGTTAAAAATCAAAATCATTCAAGGAGTTACCTTAATGTGTGTTGTGGAATTGTGCATTTTGTTAAGAAACGTTGATTTTTGTCCGAGTTTGTGCTGAAGATGTTTGCAGAAAATTTGTTAGCTCCCTCTAACAGGGAACTATAAATAAACTCTAAACAGAAAATTTAGAGACGATAAAATACAGAGGAAAAATTAAAAATGTATTTTTTTTTATATAATTCCACGGGTCTTCAGTCTTAAATAGTGCAAAGACAGAAGGCTATCCCATCTAAAACAGCTTTTTCCATTACAGTTATTGACAGCAACGAGTATCGCTTTACTAGTATTATTCACTGAAAACACATTTTCATACAAAAAGAAAATAACGGAGCACTACGAAAAAAAAAGGTAAAAGAGCAATATACTTTCTAGGGCGAAAGAGAATTCGAAAAAAGGAAGAAAAAAAGAAGAACACACGCCCACGTAATAAAGGTGAAGAAGAAGAGTATGACAGTGTAATTATTGTAGAGGGAGTTGTTTCCAAGCATTGTTAGAAACATTCTGGTTGTATTTGTCTATAAGTTTAGGTGCAGCTATAGTAGGATCTGCAATATGAAGACTATTGATGACCTTCAAATTTTGTGTCACAAGGGATATCTCAGTAGGCATTTTGCGAAAAGAAAGAAAGCGGAGCGGATACTTTCTAGGACGAAAGACAATCCAAAAATACATAAATAAAAAGAACACAAGTGTTTACTGACACATAAGTGATTTAGATCTTAAATTCACAAGCGGCAATTTGACATCTTAACCTAAGCATTCAAAGCAGCACTAGGTTTATGTGAGGCTTTTAGTTATAGTGTATGAGCTGAATTCCAGGCGGATTCTTCCTTTTTAATCTTGTCTAACTGTTTTACATAATTACCCAAGTTTTAACAAATCACTGTCATTCGAGGCCTTATCCAGGGGAGGATGTTGAACCCCTATCCCTCCCGAAATGTCTGTCCGACTCATAAAAGCTTAAAAAAAGTGAATACTAACAAATGTGTAATAAAAATGAAGAAGAAGAGCTGATAGTGTAATTATTGTAGAGGGAGTTGTTTCCAAGCAAGAGTGTTGTACAGCGTTCCAAGATAACGGCAATTGAAACGAAGCTTAGCAAAGACTATGGAAGCATATGAAGCTGATATGCTGCGTTATATCATCAATCCCAATCGCATCTACAATTTTAAGTTTACGTTTAATATTACACCCCTTGTACAAAGCAGAAGAGTATGAAAGTAGTCGATATTTTCGAGTTCTGATAAAAAATTAATAAAAAAAATTAACTAAATTTGTAGAACTTAAATAAATAATACTAGTGTTTTACATAATGGACAAATTTAAATAAAAGAAAAAAATACCCCTGGTGATGACAATAATCCAATTATTACCTGTCACCTATCATAATTGCTCGCTTAGGGTCAATATTATGCTCCTTGGCCAAAGCAGAAAACATCAAAGTGCTCGGTTTACCAATGATTTGAGCTTTCCTCTGTGAACACGTTTCAACAGCAGCCACAAGTGTTCCAGTACCTTTTAAATGAAAAAAAAACAAAAACAATTAATATTATATAGGCAGATACAAATAAATGGTAAATAAGTGAGGATAAATGAGGTAGGGTCTGGGCTTAGATGTCTCTCCAAAATTTCGAATATTTCTCCAAAATCTCGTCTGTTTTCATAAAAAGTCAATAAAAACTCTTTTTTTTAACAAACAAGATTTGTTTGAGTCGATAAAAGCATTTTTTTTGTTTCGTGTGTCAAATCTTCTTAAAATATCTGACATTATTAGTTTTTTTTATGAATGCTAAGTAAAACACGAAGATATAAAACTCAGAAAAACGCCAAATCAATAATATCGGGACACAAACAAAAATATGCAAGTGACAAATGTTCTGAAAATGAATTATTCCGCTTCAAAGAGTGCTCTAGTGTTCAATCAAATATAAATCGCGAAGAAAGGAAGAAAATGAGAACAATAAACAGCCAGTGAAAAAATTGAAAAATGCTTGCCCGTTCTCAGTGCAGAATAAAACTAATAAATATATAAAAACCGAACCTTAAAATAAAACACAAAAATAAAATAGGATGACCGATGTTTTTATGTTTGATCATGATTAGCCAGTGTGGTCTCAGAAATTACCTAGTGTTCGATGAATTCATTTTCCCCAGAGCAACTTTGCAGGAGCGTAACTACGTTATAAATAGTTGGGTAAATCAGTCATGATTGGGGTAAGATTGGGGCAAGGACTGTTCGAAAATTCGTATGGTTTCGCTAAATCTAGCCGAAAACAAGGAAAAGGAAAAGAAGTGCACCAAACTTTACAACGTAGCCAACCTTCCAACTACACCCCGCGAGTTCCCGCAAAACATTCTTTGCAACCTTTCATTCAGGAGGTCAACCTTCAGTCGAGAAGTGTAGTGGCTATTTGCTAGGCTTTGAGTCCCGCCATTGACCCTCCTTCCAAACCAAACAATGGGCCACACCACAAGGTTGTGAAAATTCATTTTATTTTGTTTAAATTAATAAAACATTGCCATTTTACGAGAGGTGATAGGTAAGAAAGTATGACATTTTTTATTCTAAAATGATGCAGCTGTCAAACATAGATTCACACCACAAAAATTATAAGTACAAACAAAAACCCTAATAAAATAGGCTAAATCCCAAATCACTCATATTTTACGTGTGCTTTACGCATCTTAAAATATTCATGACAAATTCTGTTGAATTGTTTATGCTCATACTAAATAGCATACATTGCTTAAAATTTGACTTTCTCATTACATAGCTTTTTCAGGATATTTTAAGTAATCCAACTATCTTACACTTACTGAGTGAAAACACGAAAGTAACACTTGTGAAGGTAATTGACAAGATTTCAGCGTTAATAACAGGATTGAGAGGCTGAGGAGGGGGTGGCACATCTAATCATATTTCCCCACATTTGGGATAACTCATAGCATGATAGCAAAAATGAACAGGTATATAAAAATCTAACGAAAATAAAGAACAACTTTAAAACGTCAAACAACTTAAAATTGTCCTTAATATGAGGGGTGCTGCCACATCCTAAGCCAAACCCCTCTTTACCCTAAAGTTTGACCTTTTTTGTCTCAATGCTTCGGTAAATGATGCTCTAACAGAAAAACAACAAGATAAAATATTTGTATTTTCGTCACAATACTACAGGAGCATTAGGCCTCATTGTCTCTGTTTAGGCCTCTCTGTTCAGTCTTATGACAGCTTCTGAGACGTAATTTAAGAATTTATTTTAGTTAGCTAACCTGTTTGCTGTTAGCATTTTTTCATCCCATGGGATGGCAAACTCCCACGTTCAGCCACAATACCCGGGGTAGGCTCGGAATGCCGTACCAAGGTGTCCAAAAGTGAACTATGCTTGTAAAAGCTGGTAAATAGCATATTTTAAGGTTGGAGGCAAGCTCAGACCCAAAACTTTATTTTCCTTGATTCTCGTTCGGCTGATCTGGTCTTCCATTTTCAGAAGTGCAGGTGACTGTTTGGAAGATTTGACTTTTTGATAAAAAGCTGCAAGTAAAACAAAGAATGAGATGCAGTACACCAGCACAAAGCACGGTCACCTGACCTCTTTTTGTTTATTTAACCTTCCCTTTTTACTTCTGGCCTCAATATACAATGATCTTACCAGGTTTGTGAATGTTTACAAATCGAATTCGTAAAACAATTCAAATGTCTTGTGGTATGAAATTGTGTTTGTCTAGACCTTGCTCCAGGTTGTTAGAGAAAGCTCCTCCACAATGACGGTTGAAAGCATTTGTCTGTCATAAGCTTGTACCTTCTGACGTTCTTACTGATAGATTTTCAAGGCAATTCATAAAACCACGGTACCAATCTTTCCTACACTTTCTCCACTATCTCCACTGCCTTTGCATATCAAGTTATCCGGAACTTTTATGCTCTTAATAATGACATAAATGTATGCAAATTTACGTGCTACTAGGGGAGTAGAGTCGAAATACATATCTGCTATCGCTTTAAAGTAAGTTTTTAGTCATTTTTCTTGTTTATCTGTAAATATTTATCATATGTTACAAGGGAGTGTAAAGAAACACATGTCCACACTTTGTTGAGGGATATTCAACTTCTCAACTTTTTCATGTAGTCCTGCACTGTTCCCCTTTGGACATCCGTGGCACTTCGAGAGAATACGACTGATTTTTTATCGACTAACACAGAAAAAGCTGATGGTTCTTTTCAATCCAGACACCTTTATTTCTTTATTACTTCTATTTACTTTTAAGCTTTTTTCCCTAAACGAAATTTAACAGTATAAAATAGAATTTCAGTTCACCAACTGGTATGACGGGATTGTTTCTTCTGGTCCTTTTTGTTGTTTCTTCCATATTCCAGGAACTCCGCTGATTAAACTGCCCACCTGAGTTTACAATTAAATGTAAACAAAATATGTTTGTAAATACCCCCTCCCAAGGAAAATAAGTTTTCAAATTTGAAAATTTTATTTGAGTTTTGTTTTGTTTTTGTTTCGTTGAAAAGTGCTAAAGAAAGTAAAAAAGAGAAATTTAGACATCATAAGTATCTTAATAAACTTACAAAAAAAAAATGCAATTCCAATTTTGTTGAAAACACATCCATATGAACTTCTGCAATGTTTTGCTGCAGTGGGCTGTGATTTTTGCCAAATTAGAAAAAAAAAGAAAAAATGTAGGTGAAAAACATATGGCACCAACAAATTTAAGGTTTAGCTTTCTTTTAAAAAGATAGTTGGCTTTGGGAAACATCAAATTTTAATATTCATGTTTTTACAGACGAAAACGTTTTCAAATTCTACGAATTAGTTTTACTTGTCTTCCAAGTGTAAAATACCACAAATCATCATTAATAAATAAAAAAAACTCAAAACGAACATGTGCACCCTCATGTGCAAATATACAGCCCAAATTATATATTTCCCATCTATTCTGTTACTTGTCTTTGTCTTGTCCCATGCTAAACTGAACAAAACTAATGAAGAAACCGGTTCGTTCTGCAGTTTTACACAGCGTAAACTTGGATGAGTGGCCTACCATAGACAAGTACCAAAATTCCTTTTCCCTACGGAAAAAAAACGAAACTCAAATAAAATTCTCAAATCTTCAAAACCTTATTTTCCAAGGGAAGGGGGTGGGTATTTTCTTCAGGATATATTTCCAGGGTGTATTTTCCGGGGGATGTTTTCCACAGAGGGGGTATTTTTCGGAGGGCTTATTTTCTGCAGGGGTATTTTCTGGGGAGTATTTTCTGGGGGGGGGGGTTAAATGCCGGCCACCAAAGGAAATAACCTTTATCAAAGATAAATTTAATAAGTAGAACTTCACATCTTCTTGCTTCTTTGATTAACAATACACAACATTCAAATAAAATCAGTTCTGCTACAAAAAAAAAACTACATTTCCGCATAGAAGATTATAAATGACGCTATAATCAGAGTTTACAACTATAAATGACCTAAAAAGTAAAAACTATATAGCGACACCGAATACCAGTATCACTACTGAGCGCGATACCAAAACGGTGGTGGAGCTCAATATGAAACATCCGTCACCTCAACGCTCCAAAAGTGCATCAAGGTCTATTGAAAAAATAAAAAATCTCCAGAAGCTACGAACAAAAATGAAAAAAGAGTGGGAAAATTTGTAAGAAAAAGAACCGTTGCGACGTTTGAAATGTTGTGAGAAGAGAAATTAACTATAAAGGTCCATCAAAGGGCCTGGCTCCTGCATATACTAGCGATTACTATCGTCTTTCGTTCCCACATAGTGATGATCCTGTCTCGCCTTATGTCCTACCAGTACATGATGTCTTATCGCCAAGTGAATAGGGATACTACGGTCATATCCACCCTTTGCGTATAGTTACATTGAATATCCAAGGTGTAAAAAATAAAGTAAACCATTTATTACAAGATTGACATGATGTGGATGCTATTGCTTTAATTGAGACGTGGCACAGTGAAGATTCAGTGCCAACTTTCAGAGGTTGTTCAGTAGAAAAAGTTATTCAAAAAGTGGTTGGAAATATCAAATAATATGGTGGTATTTTAGTGTTAATTAAGCAGGGTAGTTTACACTATTATTTACGTATTCCGAGCAAGCTCGAAAACATTGTATGGGCTAAAATTCATCTTACAAAGGGCAAAAGTTTAATGCTTGGAATATTTGCAAGACATCTAGAAGTAGCAAGGACTGTAAAAGTAAGGTTAATTGTTTGAGTAAGAGGCTTCTAGAGACTCCTCTCTCAGACTCCCTCTACTCTACATTTCTTTCCCAGCATCATCTTGCCTTACCATCCTTCCCTATAAAGAACCCTCCCAATTTGTCTTCTTCTCGTATCAACAGGAATCCTTTTCAAGGACTTTAAAAGTAAGGTTAATTGTTGGAGTAAGAGGCTTCTAGAGTTATGCTCTCTTAGTGCTCTTGTGGCTGGAAAGGGACGATTTTGTAAGGATGCAGAGATGGGTGAGTTTACCTGTTTGTCAGAGCACAATTGATTATGTATGGGTTAGCCTCGAGCTTGTGAAATTTACAGTGTGCGTTGAGGTTCCAAGTATCGTAGGGTCAGATCATCTTCCAGTGGAAAGTAAACTAAGCCTTAAAACAGGAATTGTGGGAAAAACAAATGTAGTGAGGAAGAGTAATGATTATTTGGAAAAAAAATTATTATGTGGAGCCTTTAAAAACCGAGTGGAGTAGTGAGGAGCTGGAGTTGTTGGGAAATGAACTAAAGGCCTGAGGTAATTGAAAGGCTTGAAATTATGTACAAGTCATCAATGGATGTTGATATGACTCTGAGTGAATTTGGTTCAATTATTTATGATTGTGCTCATAAGTGTAAAAGGATAAATGAATGTAAATTTCTTTGACAATGCGTGTAAGATTTATCAGAGGCAGTTAGAAATTACTCTTCATCTGAGGAAAATCAGGAAATATTACAAAGATTTAAAGAAAAAAAGAGAATATAAAAGGTTGAAAAAAAAAGTGACAGAAGCATAGAGAAGAACAGGAGGAGTTGGAACAAGTTTTCAATCTAGGTAATACAAAAGATTTCTGGTCAAAAAGAAATCAAATGATAATAACAGAAAGCCTATCAGATAGCCCATTTGTTTGGTTGTAAATATGTATTTTGAAACTAGTGCAATATTCGTAGTATGTGGGTCGGGTCTTTCGAGGCCTTCTATAGTTAAGAAATGAATAAAGCATGGAAGTGCCTTGTCACCTCGACTTTTTGGTCTTTTTATTAAAGTCATTGTTGAATTTTTAACAAAAAATAAGCTCCAACAGTGAGATTAGGTATTAGAAACGTCCCAGTGTTGTTGTTTGCGGATAACAGTGCTCTAGTGGCAAATTCAGCAGATAATTTACATAAGCTACTGGATTTGACAGATGATCATCTAAAGATGAAGTGCCATCTGGTAAATGTTCATAAATCAAAAGTAGTTGTATTTAACACGAGGAATGATAAATGAGAAAGTAAATTTTGGTTTAAGGAGGTGGAGATACAAGTTGTGCTTAAAATTAAACTATCTTGGACGTATTAATCAAAGTGATGGAAGATGGAATTCACATATAAAGGAAACGTTAAATCGTGGAAGAGCAGCAATGTTTACAATTTTCCGTAATAATGTAAAGGGAATAAAAAGTTTGTCGTTTCATAAAAGGGTCTTTTCATCGAGAATAATTCCCATTCTACGTTACAGAGTAGAGATTTGGGGGCATGAAAAAGCGGATCAGCTAGAGAATATTCAATAAGTGTACTTCAAGAGATTGTTTGGGCTGCACAGAACAATTCATTCCTAGTTTTTAAATGGCGATCTAGTTATATGGCCACGAAAAATTACAGACTAGTCTCAATGCAGCTTATGAAGATTTACTCTCACAGGGGAAAAAAGATCATGGCCACTAAAAATAAAAGACATTTTAGACAAAATCAAGTTTTCTTTTGTTTGGAATGAAGGTAGAGGACCAACGGAAGTACAAATTGGGAGAATGAGATTAAGATAGTACTAGAGAATTAAATGATCCAAAAATGGAGTGAAGAGATAAAAAAAAATCAGAAACATTAAAGTTTAATAAGGATGTTAAGGGGGCTTATGGGCAGGAGTTCTACTTTAAGCTGAATTTGCCAGCTAGATATTTGTCGTTGTGGATGTAGCTCAAGACTAACTGCCTGCCAATTAGTGCAAGATTTAAATTATGTGCTAAAGAAATATGGGCCAATGAAGACAGATATAGTTGCCCACTTTGTAGAGCTAAAGAGAATTATTTAGTGCATTTCTTAAGCCGGTGCCATTGCTTAAGCCAGCTCTCTACGATAAGGGAAAGGATGTTTGGAAAAGAAGGGTCGGTACCTCCAGGTGTCTTAACTAGTACGACCCCTAAGTTTATTTGTAGAATAGCAAAGCATCTGGAAATTTTGTTACATAAAAACAAAAAAATAAAATAAAAGAATTGCATCATAAAGTAAATCTAATGTTTTATTTATGTATTTTTCCAAGTATTAATTTTCTTTTCAGTGACCGTATTTTCAAATATTAAGTACTATTAGATTAACGTAGTGTTTCATTCAAGTGTTTTGTGATGATCGCTGATCAGAGCTTATGTTATTTATGCTTTCCGTTTGTGTTATTTTACTGTATTCATGGCCGTATATTTGGCTTTCAAATACACTTATCTATCTATGTATAATTGACGATAGTTGTAATGATTGCAGATACCTTGAGCACGAAATCAGTAGGGTTTTATCTCTTCTCTATATCTGCATTCACTGAGACTAACTGAAGTTAGTCTCAGTGAATCAGTTTGTCTCTTTTATTTTTAGTGGCCATGATCTTTTTTCCCCTGTGAGAGTAAATCTTCATAAGCTGCATTGAGACTAGTCTGTAATTTTTCGTGGCCATAACAAAATTATCTACAGAGTTGAAAAAACCAATCATTCTTATGCCTACCCGAAAAGATTGTATGGCTAATAGGCATATAATTATATACATTACACAATACAGGATCCTTTGCCAGAGAGGAAGATGGTTCGAATCCTAGTGTTCCCAATTATTTTGTTTGCGACGGGGGTCAGTGGTGTGATTCTGTAAGCTCAGCCAGAGTCGACCCAGCTCTAAATGGGTACCTGGAGAAATATGGGGAAGGTAAACAGAAAGGGTGTGAAAAAGCACAGGATGGTTGGCCCCCAACCCCTCATTGCACTTCCTGGCTGAAGGGCCAAGAAACGGAGATCAGCACCGCCGGTAGGGGCTGTAAAGTCTAATTCTGTATTCTTTACTTTTTTTATTACACACAGGAAAAGCCTATGGACCTTTTTTCTTATTTGGAATAGTAAAATAGGAACCACAGTGAATCATCACCCAGCTAAGTCAATCAAATATGGGACAACAGCCAGAGAAGCAGCTTTTCAGAAGTTG
The DNA here is from genome assembly GCF_032884065.1 of Artemia franciscana. Taxonomy (NCBI): domain Eukaryota; kingdom Metazoa; phylum Arthropoda; class Branchiopoda; order Anostraca; family Artemiidae; genus Artemia; species Artemia franciscana. The sequence continues at coordinate 38,455,335 of NC_088872.1, read as the reverse complement.
CTTCTCATTAGAAACAGTCAAGAATCCACTTGATAGTTACAAAACTTGAACTTAGGTGTAAGCACTGAGTTTTGACAGGGGCAACAGCCTATTTCATACAGTCTATTTTATTTGAAAAGTATATAGCGCATTGCTATACAATAGTTAAATTTTTAGCGTAAAAAGCAACGGGTTGACGGGAGAACTGCCCTGTTGTATTGAGGATGACCCTTAATGTAACATTAAAACACACAGCAATCGTACTTATATCAACAAACTCTTTCAAATGCTAAAGTTTTATACTAGTATAAAGTTTTATACTAAAGTTTTACTATCGTTGTTTCAGTGCTTCAAGTGTGATTCAAGGTCAATATGAGGGCAGTATGATGAAGAGCTTAATGTTCTTCCCACAATGCTTTCAGATTGATAGAGTTTCTCTCTTTCCAAATTTCTTTCAAATAACAAAACCTTTGGTTCATATATTTGAAAGTCAGTCAGGTAAATATTAAGAAAAGGCACTTACAACAACCAATCTGTAATAGTTATTGCGCTCTACATATTATAGTTTCTGGTCGCTTTAAATCTTAAAATCGCTCATTTGAAAAAACAACTTTTTGTTTTTAATTTAATCATGAAGGATGCAGACACGGAATTGGCAAAGTGATGTCAAAACCACTATTAAGGCCATGAGCGTGTCTCTGTGGAGCAATACTCGCGTAAACAAATGCAGCAGCCTTTTGCACACCCCACAGTAGCTTATTTGGAAGGGTAATTGCAAGCTTTTATATAATAAGACTCTCTTCCTAGATATTAAATTTGCTTTTTGGCTAGAGTATTTCAGATCAAACTGAGCAGATAATGCCTGCCATTTTGAGCTGAGTCAAAATGACTCAAAATGACTGCCATTTTGAGCTGAGTCAAAAAGTCATTTTGAGCTGAGTCAAAATGACTCTACCAATATACAAATATTGGTAAAGTCATTTTGACTCAGCTAATTCTCTAAGCACTATTTTATTTTTCTTGTGTATGAAATGTTATGCATAGTACCTAGAGGAGCTTCTTTTGCTATGAAGAAGTATAGTAAAATACTGACCTAGCATTACGACACATGCTTTGCTCTCGGCCGAGGGACAACTTTTTCAAAATAACGCTTTCAAAAGTCTTGAATTTAGTCAAAAGTTAGTCTTGAATTTAGCTGAAAGCAGCGATGAGTCGGAGGTGAAATAGTCTTTTGTCACATTGTAGTTAATAGTGTTTTAGTAGTAGACAGTTACCGAAGTACAAAGCAACCTTCCCTCAGAAATGGGGATGTCAGTTTGTGCCTCACTCGCAGCAGAGAAAAAAAAAAACATAAAAAGAAAAGAGATGCTCCCATGCAATTGTTTCCTTGTTTTTCAAATCAAAGGATTTTCCTTGCTGCTTTATGTTACATAGAGAGGAGAAGGGGCTTGACAAAGATTATTTGAGAGATAGATCATTTGAAAATAAGGAGAATATAAAGATAGCGGAGAAACAATTGAAATAGGAATTAACGAGTTACGTGTTTAGAGGCACTTGTTAGAATTGCTGAAGAGCTGGAAGATTCAGCCAGCCAGTCTAGTAATAAAACCAAACAGTTCATAGCAATTAAGTGTAAGGATGGAGCGACCCGGCTCAATATCAAGCAAGACTCTAAAAAAACGGAATTTTAATACCAACAGACGTATCAAGATCGGCTTATAATGCTGATTCCAAATATATAAGTTTCATTAAATTTGATTTTACCCATAACAGGGTACGAACATGAGAAAATTAGCCTGATTAAGGAAAAAAGGGGGAAAACTCGCTAAAAGGGATAAAATATACATAAAAACTACAGGACCAGATTCAGCGTATCAGAAAAATCTACTGTCGTAAATACCTTCATAAATGCGGATTTTTTTTTATTTTTTTTTTGCCAGAAGACAGATCACGGATTTGTTTATTTGTTTTTTTCAGGGGTTATTGTATCATCATCCAGGGGGTATTGTATTGGGAGAGGGCTCATTCGGACGAAAAATTAACAGTTCTAGTGCCCTTTTTAAATGACCAGAAATATTGGAAGGCAACTAGGCCTCTTTTTTCAAATTCTTCTGATCAAAATTCTGAGATAGCCATTTTGTTGAACATAGTTGAAAGGCCGAATAACTGTTCCTTTAAAGATAACTTGACCCTCTCCCATAGCCCCTGTGGAAAGATCTTTAAGGTATAAAATGTGCCCATTGTTTACGCATGGTATTTGTTATTGAGAAGTATGCATATATTTTTTGGGTCGGGAAGACAAATTTTCTACTGGGAGGATTTTCATGGGGAGAACTTTCAACGGGGTGTTAATTTTCCAGGAGGGAGTGAATTTTTCAGGGGAGATTTCGCACTGGGGGAGCTTGCCAGAATTCCCACACGACATTTTTCTTATATCTTACTTTCTCTTTGCCAACTCTATTTTACGCATGCAGATCTTAAGGATAATTCTCCGGGTTAAATTTTCACTAGGATTGAATTGTCTAGAGGATATATCCGTGAGGAGGAGGAATTGTTTCGTGGAGATGGAGCCAGAATTCCTGGCATTATTGAAATACGATCAGGAATTAAATAAAAAACTAGTTTTTTTTAACTGAATGCAAAGAGCAACATTAAAACTTAAAAAAAAATTATTAGGTATATGAGGGGGTTTTTCCTTTCCTCTCAACACCCGCTCTTTATGCTAAAGTTTCAATTTTGTACCAATTCTTAAAGAACACCTCCTGAAACCCAAGATTCGTTTAATTAGAACTATAAAAAGCTTTTTTAAAAGTACTAAAAGATTTAGTGTAAAGAGCGAGGTGTTGAGGAGGTGGCAACCCCCCTCATAAACATAATAATTTCTGTTTGTTTTAAGTTTTAATGTTGCTCCTCACTTTCAGTTGAAAAAAAAACTTGTTTTTGATTTTTCAGGCGGCTTGGTGCTGCATTGAGTTGTTAGCAATAATAGTAGTAGTATATCTTTTGGAAAAAGACAATTTTTGTCAAGACATCTAATGAAAAATCATGTTCTATAATTTCTAATGGAAGTCATTTTCAATTGGATGAATTCATCAAAGAGTATGGGTAACTTGGTGGAATCAACAACAGTGGAAACTGGTGGGCTACTATTGTCAACAAAAAACGTCATCAACGCTGTCTGTCGCTCTTTCTTGACATTTTTTTTCCAGCTTCGTAATTATATTTTCCAGAATTTGGGCCCAATTTATCACTAGACTAATTTCATCAATCTTACTGATTTTGCCTTATTATTAGTGACATAATGCCGAGAAACCATCTAATATGTGGTAAATCTGGTGAGGACCTCTAATAAAAAATGATCTTCCATTAGAGGTAGATGGTCTTCAATCAAAAATATACTGCCTATGAATTACTCAGTATGATACGAATATTCCAAGAAACTGCTGCTCTTGGGAACGAATACTTAATAAAGCCATCTACCCACAGACACTTGTAAACGTCTTTTCTTCACTAGTGTCAATCAATCTTTTCTAACTTGAATAAAAAAAGAAAACTTCTAAACATGAAACATTTATTCGATTAAAGAGAAAAAAACTATGCTGTAGCTTTGGCATCATAAGACTTTTAGCTAAAGACTATAATTTGACTAAAGACTATTTAGTTAAATTTTCCAGTAACGGTAAAAGATCACCAAGTGAATCGAGGGTGTAATCAGGGATAAGCAGCTTATCACTGGGATCTAATGACGTTTGCCACATCTCAACATCTTCCTTGCTGTTGACTCCAGTATAAACCAGAAGTGTTGTCATTCCAACATTTTTACCAAACAAAATGTCACTTTTAGCTCTAAAAAAAAGGAAAGAAAAATCATCACTCTTACCTAGAGTGCTGTACCCGCAATAGCACAGTGCAAAAATAAATGAAAGAAGAGCAACTGATTCGAAACTAAAACTTTCGGTTCTGACAAAGATCTTTGCAGTTAATATCACAGATCAACAAAATTAAATCATTATCATATATCACGTAAAAAACATGTGACCATGAAACAAGTTAATATTCGTGTAATTCAAACAAATGAACATAACTCAGAACCCCCATAATCTTCATGAAGTTTCACAGCTTTTATATTTAGCTTATATAAGTCGTGGCGGCGGCACATCCTACCGGCACATTCAACGACAATTTGAAGCTACGAAGCTACGATCCCATTGCCATTGACACTATCCAAGCTTGAAATTACATTTTCAATCCAAGTATTTATCCTCCCTTCCTATGGTCCCCCTTCTTCCCTTTATCCTCTCTTTCTATGCTCCTTGTTCGCAGCAATGAAAATTGAGCATTTATACACATTCAATAGTGTCCACATTAAGCGTTCAAATCTCTTGTCTTTGAGAAGATGCATCCGTCATTTTTCTAAAATATTCTGCCAGAAGCTAAAATAGCTTCATACCTCTAGATAAGATAACATAATATTTATTTTCAAAAGACTATCACAAGCTCTATAGAGCCGAATTCGCTTTATATGTCAGTAAAAGCTAAGAAAAAAAAAATCAAAACAATACATTAAGTCAAACACTTAAAATTAAAAGGAATTAAAAAAGCAAAATCATCAAAGATAAAGGCAAATCAGTAAACTTAACAATTAAATTACAAAAACATTCCAGTAAATCAAAAAAGAATAAAAACGGCAATAGAGGAAAAGGGGAATTTGGCAAGTACATAATCACGAGTTATTATTAAGGTTTTTATAATAATAAACCTCTAGATAGTTATTTTGTTTTTGTATGGACACATAATTAGTGTTTCAGATGAATACAGTGACTATGTGTTTGTTTACTTTGAAAGAGCCCAATTACATTATTCCATTACAAGCTTGGATTTAAAGACATATGGAATTATATAAAAAGACAGTTACAAGCATGGACATTCATAGAAGGGCAGGCACAAAGACAAAGTTAAACAACTCTTTTTGACATGAGCATGTTTTTGTAGAGACTAAAAAGGAATATTTTTTCCCAAGCAAAAATCTAATATAGTAGCAGAAACTTGATGACCTTGTCCATAGATCCAGCCGTCTAGCGAATTTCAAACGTAGAACATCAGCATCAATAATATAACTTCGGATATTTCTTTTGTTTGTTTTAACAGCCGATATCGAATTTTTCGAAAATTTAACAGCCAAAATGTCGAATTTGTTAGTCTTAATGACGAAAAAAAAATTACCATTGCAAATCGAAGAAACTCGTCATATTTTATACAATGCCACAGAATTGGTAAAGAGCAAGGTGCCTCCAGTTTTGTTTTTTCCGACCTACTTCCGATTATATAATAGAGAAGATTGCAAAAAATTGGCTTATTCGATCACACATTTTTAAACCTAGTGCCTTTAATTAGTGACAAAATGCATTGGAGGTACCAGGTAAACCTTCCCAAAAAAAAGAAATGAAAATATAGAAAAACGGGTATAATACTTAAATACATTGAAAAATAACATGAACATTTTTTTCCACTAAGAATAAGATAAGTGCTAACATTTCGGCTTCACTTGTGGAAACCTGTATCAAAAGAAAAAAACTTAATAATATCCATTATGGAAACGTTCACCATACACTAGCACCCAAATAAACATAAGCAGGAGAGGCAACCTAATTTGTCCTACTTATGTTTGTATATGGAAAGGCGGTGTGGCCTAAGAAATTATTTAGGTCAACCTTTTTAACTACGGTCGCGCAGTATCAGTCATAACAGCCAAATAAATGTCAGAAATACGCCCCCCTTCATGGTCAACTTGAAACTACAGCCGCAGGACAATGGGTACTAAATTAGGTGAGTGACCAACTTAAAACAGAGACTCCATGTTTTCATTTCTTAATACGAAAGTGAAGACGGAAACTAGTTAAAAATCAAAATCATTTAAGGAGTTACCTTAATGTGTGTTGTGGAATTGTGCATTTTGTTAAGAAATGTTGATTTTTGTCCGAGTTTGTGCTGAAGATGTTTGCAGAAAATTTGTTAGCTCCCTCTAACAGGGAACTATAAATAAACTCTAAACAGAAAATTTAGAGACGATAAAATACAGAGGAAAAATTAAAAATGTATTTTTTTTAATATAATTCCACGGGTCTTCAGTCTTAAATAGTGCAAAGACAGAAGGCTATCCCATCTAAAACAGCTTTTTCCATTACAGTTATTGACAGCAACGAGTATCGCTTTACTAGTATTATTCACTGAAAACACATTTTCATACAAAAAGAAAATAACGGAGCACTACGAAAAAAAAAGGTAAAAGAGCAATATACTTTCTAGGGCGAAAGAGAATTCGAAAAAAGGAAGAAAAAAAAAAGAACACACGCACACGTAATAAAGGTGAAGAAGAAGAGTATGACAGGGTAATTATTGTAGAGGGAGTTGTTTCCAAGCATGGTTAGAAACATTCTGGTTGTATTTGTCTATAAGTTTAGGTGCAGCTATAGTAGGATCTGCAATATGAAGACTATTGATGACCTTCAAATTTTGTGTCACAAGGGATATCTCAGTAGGCATTTTGCGAAAAGAAAGAAAGCGGAGCGGATACTTTCTAGGACGAAAGACAATCCAAAAATACATAAATAAAAAGAACACAAGTGTTTACTGACACATAAGTGATTTAGATCTTAAATTCACAAGCGGCAATTTGACATCTTAACCTAAGCATTCAAAGCAGCACTAGGTTTATGTGAGGCTTTTAGTTATAGTGTATGAGCTGAATTCCAGGCGGATTCTTCCTTTTTAATCTTGTCTAACTGTTTTACATAATTACCCAAGTTTTAACAAATTACTGTCATTCGAGGCCTTATCCAGGGGAGGAGGTTGAACCCCTATCCCTCCCGAAATGTCTGTCCGACTCATAAAAGCTTAAAAAAAGTGAATACTAACAAATGTGTAATAAAAATGAAGAAGAAGAGCTGATAGTGTAATTATTGTAGAGGGAGTTGTTTCCAAGCAAGAGTGTTGTACAGCGTTCCAAGATAACGGCAATTGAAACGAAGCTTAGCAAAGACTATGGAAGCATATGAAGCTGATATGCTGCGTTATATCATCAATGCCAATCGCATCTACAATTTTAAGTTTACGTTTAATATTACACCCCTTGTACAAAGCAGAAGAGTATGAAAGTAGTCGATATTTTCGAGTTCTGATAAAAAATTAATAAAAAAAATTAACTAAATTTGTAGAACTTAAATAAACAATACTAGTGTTTTACATAATGGACAAACTTAAATAAAAGAAAAAAATACCCCTGGTGATGACAATAATCCTATTATTACCTGTCACCTATCATAATTGCTCGCTTAGGGTCAATATTATGCTCCTTGGCCAAAGCAGAAAACATCAAAGTGCTCGGTTTACCAATGATTTGAGCTTTCCTCTGTGAACACGTTTCAACAGCAGCCACAAGTGTTCCAGTACCTTTTAAATGAAAAAAAAACAAAAACAATTAATGTCATAAAGGCATATACAAATAAATGGTAAATAAATGAAGATAAAAGAGGTAGGGTCTAGGCTTAGATGTCTCTCCAAAATTTCGAATATTTCTCCAAAATCTCGTCTGTTTTCATAAAAAGTAAATAAAAACTTTTTTTAACAAACAAGATTTGTTTGAGTCGATAAAAGCATTTTTTTTGTTTCGTGTGTCAAATCTTCTTAAAATATCTGACATTATTAGTTTTTTTTTTATGAATGCTAAGTAAAACACGAAGATATAAAACTCAGAAAAACGCCAAATCAATAATATCGGGACACAAACAAAAATATGCAAGTGACAAATGTTCTGAAAATGAATTATTCCGCTTCAAAGAGTGCTCTAGTGTTCAATCAAATATAAATCGCGAAGAAAGGAAGAAAATGAGAACAATAAACAGCCAGTGAAAAAATTGAAAAATGCTTGCCCGTTCTCAGTGCAGAATAAAACTAATAAATATATAAAAACCGAACCTTAAAATAAAACACAAAAATAAAATAGGATGACCGATGTTTTTATGTTTGATCGTGATTAGCCAGTGTGGTCTCAGAAATTACTTAGTGTTCGATGAATTCATTTTCCCCAGAGCAACTTTGCAGGAGCGTAACTACGTTATAAATAGTTGGGTAAATCAGTCATGATTGGGGCAAGGACTGTTCGAAAATTGGTATGGTTTCGCTAGATCTAGCCGAAAACAAGGAAAAGGAAAAGAAGTGCACCAAACTTTACAACGTAGCCAACCTTCCAACTACACCCCGCGAGTTCCCGCAAAACATTCTTTGCAACCTTTCATTCAGGAGGTCAACCTTCAGTCGAGAAGTGTAGTGGCTATTTGCTAGGCTTTGAGTCCCGCCATTGACCCTCCTTCCAAACCAAACAATGGGCCACACCACAAGGTTGTGAAAATTCATTTTATTTTGTTTAAATTAATAAAACATTGCCATTTTACGAGAGGTGATAGGTAAGAAAGTATGACATTTTTTATTCTAAAATGATGCAGCTGTCAAACATAGATTCACACCACAAAAATTATAAGTACAAACAAAAACCCTAATAAAATAGGCTAAATCCCAAATCACTCATATTTTACGTGTGCTTTACGCATCTTAAAATATTCATGACAAATTCTGTTGAATTGTTTATGCTCATACTAAATAGCATACATTGCTTAAAATTTGACTTTCTCATTACATAGCTTTTTCAGGATATTTTAAGTAATCCAACTATCTTACACTTACTGAGTGAAAACACGAAAGTAACACTTGTGAAGGTAATTGACAAGATTTCAGCGTTAATAACAGGATTGAGAGGCTGAGGAGGGGGTGGCACATCTAATCATATTTCCCCACATTTGGGATAACTCATAGCATGATAGCAAAAATGAACAGGTATATAAAAATCTAACGAAAATAAAGAACAACTTTAAAACGTCAAACAACTTAAAATTGTCCTTAATATGAGGGGTGCTGCCACATCCTAAGCCAAACCCCTCTTTACCCTAAAGTTTGACCTTTTTTGTCTCAATGCTTCGGTAAATGATGCTCTAACAGAAAAACAACAAGATAAAATATTTGTATTTTCGTCACAATACTACAGGAGCATTAGGCCTCATTGTCTCTGTTTTGGCCAATAGGATTTACGGTTTAAATATGTTGATAAGCAATCGGTAAATAAAAAAAAAATTCCAAGTGGCTACTTGCTGTATTCTTACATTTAAAATACTTTCACAAAAGCTATAACAAAACTTTAGCGTAAAGACTAGGAGGGGAAAGATAAACATATATGAGGGGAAGCGTCCTCTACATACTACATAGGACAATTTCTCTTTTTTTAACTTTTATTTTTAAAGATACTTGTTTTTATTTATTTAATAGCTGACAGAACTCAGCAGACGAAGGTCTATGGCTCCTGTTTTACCTCTTTTACTCCAACTTTTCAGCTCAAGAAAGGGATTCCAAAGGGTCAATAAAAAATTAAGCTAAATTAATACAAGGAGCTACAAAAACAGCTTCAAACCCAAACTAGCAAGAAGGCAACTATATATTTCAAGATCAGCACAATACAATATAAGGAAAACGTCAAGCTAATAAAAAATAGTTCTTAAAGTAGTCAAAAGGATACTAAATCTTTTAATTTGAGGCAAGGATTCTACCAAAAAGCTAGCAGATTTAACCATATTAGATACATGTGAACTGAAGTTCGGATCACAGTCTAACCAAACACCTAAGAGTGTTACAAAGTCCTTGCTGCTTAGTCCTAAGCCAGTATGGTCAGTTACATTGGTTTTAAGGAAGAAACTTATATGGGGAAGCTTTTTTTACTGTTGAAAGTAAGCTTCACTTTTAGAAAGATCGCATTTCAATGTTTTAAGTAAGGAGTCAATACTTCCTTCTGTTGTAAGGGTACTAACATGAATCGAAGAGCATAGAGCCTTTTTGCTCTATGTGCTGATGATTAGAAAATTATTGACTGAGTTACAGGTCAATTTAGAGCATATATTCTTTCACTTGATTTAAACCAACTTAGCAGTTGGACCAATCAATGGCTTTTGAACTTCAACGTGTCAGAATTCCCCATCCATCATTTTGATTCAATAAAAACAGCTTATTTGCATCCTTATCGATTTCTATGGAAGTAGTTGGCAAGGAGAAAGAGCTAGGTGTCATCAGTGTCAAATCAGCACACTCCCTCCGGCTTGTAAATATTAATCCAAAAGAGGCGAAAAGCTTATCGACTTATTGTTTGCTGCCAAGGGCGATACAACAGGCATATCCTAGCAACGGTCAACAAATCGTTCGCTCTTCCAAGCATCTTTAAGCCCACTGAACAAAAGATCATCCATCCTATTTGTTTCTGATATACAAAATTCTTTTTGAAGTCCCCTTGGGTCCAATAACAGGCAGCTGATCACCGCTTCTGGCTTCGCTGAGCTTCTGACTGTAGCTGAGAGTCGTCATGGAAGATTTTTCGAAATACTTGATAAACCTCATTTATTTTCCCAGGTAATGACTGAGTATTAGTTTCCGTTTTACTTGTGTTTTTACGGCACTTGGCATTAACCAAGTGACATAAAGCAATCGCAAATTCTGTCGGTCTGTCGGTCCCGGTTTTGCTACTTTTGGCACTTCCAGGTAAGCTGGGACGATGAAATTTGGCAGGCGTATCAGGGACCGGACCAGATTAAATTATAAATAGTCGTTTTTCCGATTTGACCATCTGGGGGGGAGTGGGGTCCCGTTAATTCGGAAAAATAGAAAAATTGAAATATTTTTAACTTACGAACGGTTGATCTGATCTTAATGAAATTTGATGTTTGGAAGGATATCGCGTCTCAGAGCTGTTATTTTAAATCCCGACCGGATCTGGTGACATGGGGGGGATATGGGAGGGGGAAACCTAAAATCTTGGAAAACACTTACAGTGGAGGGATCGGGATGAAACTTGGTTGGAAAAATAAGCACAAGTCCTAGATACATGATTGACATAACCAGAACAGATTCGCTCTCTTTGGAGTAGTTGGGGGGGGGGGGGGGGTTAATTCTGAAAAATTAGAAAAAATGAGGTATTTTTAACTTACGAACGGGTGATCGGATCTCGATGAAATTTGGTATTTAGAAGGATATAGTGTCTCAAAGCTCTTATTTTAAATTCCGACCGGATCTGGTGACATTGGGGGGGGGGGGCAATTTGGGGTGGGGGAACATAAAATCATGGAAAACGCTTAGATATGAGGGATCGGGATTAAACTTGGTGGGAAAAATAAGCAGAAGTCTTAGATACGTGATTTACATAATTGGAACGGATCCGCTCTATTGGGGGGGGGGGGTTAATTTTTAAAAATTAGAAAAAATGAAGTATTTTTAACTTACGAAGGAGTGATCGGATTTTCATGAAACTCCATATTTGAAAATATCTTGTAACTCAGATTTCTTATTTTAAATCTCAACCGGATCCAGCGTAACTGGGGGGGGGACCGGAAATCTTAGAAAATGCTTAAAGCGGTGAGATCAGGATGAAACTGGATGGGAAGAATAAAAACCTGTCTAAGATACGTGACTGACACAACCGGACCGGATCTTCTCTCTTTGGTGGAGTTGGGGGGGGGGGGGTAATTTTGAAAATTGAGGTATTTGTAACTTACGAAAGGGTGATCAGAGCTTAATGAAACTTGATATTTAGAAGGATCTTGTGCTTTAAAGCTCTAATTTTAAATTCCGACCAGAATCTGTGACATTGGGGGGAGTTCTAGGGGGAAACCGGAATTCTTGGAAAACGTGAAAATTGGGGTATTTTTATCTTACGAATAAAATTTGATATTTAGAAGGAATTCATGTCTCAGAGCTCTTATTTCAAATCCCGACCAGATCTTTTGACACTGGGGGGAGTTGGAGGGAGAAAACTTAGAAATCACTTGGAGTGGAGGAATCGGGATGAAGCTTGGTGGATAGAATAAGCAAATGTCCTTGATATGTGATTGACAGAGCCGTACTGGATTTGCTCTTTTTGGGGGAGTTGGGGGGAGTGGTTCAGTGATTTGGCGAGTTTGGTGCTTCTGGACGTGCTAGGGCGATGAAAATTGGTAGGCGTGTCAGGGAGCTGCACAATTTAACTTGATAAAGTCGTTTTCCCAGATTCGGCCATCTGGGGGGCTAAAGGGAGAGGAAAAATTAGAAAAAATTAGGTATTTATAACTTACGAGTGGGTGATTGGATCTTAATGAATTTTGATATTTAGAAGGACATCGTGACTCAGAGCTCTTATTTTACATCCTGACCGGCATTAAGCCTCTTATTTTCTTTTTTAAATCAATCTATTGATTCATAGAATTTTGTTAGAGCTCATACCATATGATCTCTTGGCTCTTAGCTCTTCTTGCCTCGTCACAAGTGCCATATGAGCTCTTAGCTCTTGTTTTTTTTTTCTTTTTTTCGTTTTTTATTATTTACTCTATTGCAAAACCGTTATATTCTTTTATGGGCAACATAATTGTCATTCGTACCTTTCCACTTCTAGCAAACCAGAATTAGGAACAATCATTCAAAAGATCAGCACTATTCTTTAAACAGCTCTCGCTAAACTTAAGTCAGAGTTGGGGATGAGTCTGACATACCCTTTTCTAAGGTTGCTTTAGAGGGGAGCTCAAAGAAATGCGATAAAAATGATTGGGGGGCTTCGATTTCCGTAGTATGAAGAATACCCTTGTTGCCTGAAAAATCAAACCCATTTTTATAGACACAAACACGGAAATGTCATCACTACACGTAATCCAAGAGTAAAAAGAAGAAAAAGAAGAAGGAAAAAAAGGTCAGAGAAAAAACAAAAACAAATCCAAAATACCTGGAACAGTGTTATCACAAGCAGCAGGAAAAACTTCATCAGTATTAGTTGCAACAAAGAGACATTTAGGATTGCTAAGGAATGTGGCAGCTTTAAGAAGTTTTGGGTACGAAATATGCAAGTCAAACCCAACTACAACAGCAGAGACATCTTTTTCAAACTTCGCATCGAACACTTCTGGTAAATTGTCGGTCTGCACTGGATCGGGCTAAAGTGATAAGAATAGAATTGAAAGGCTCGTTATACAAAACTCACTGAAGGCCCCCCCCCCTGGTAAAAAGAAAAAGAATAAAAAATTCACTTTGGGATCTAGGCCGCTGTATATTTGCCCCTTTGTCCTTGGATCAACATGAAGCTTAGTCATGTCAATTTTAAGAAAGATATTAAAACCCTTTAGTGCGTTTAAAGTGCTTTAACTTATTACCACCACACCTACTAATCACAACACAAATCGCATTGAAATGGGCCATAGTTTGGTATTTCCTAATAATATTCATACATTTCGATCCCGAGAAATATAGAACGGTAATATCTTTAACATTATCTTATTCAACCGATCGTTGATTCTTCTGTTATTATTATCCTTTACTCAGAAATATTCGTAAGAAAATGGAAAACAAAGAACAAAAAACAAAAAGAGAAAAGATCACAATCTCACTTCTTAAAATACATACTTCAATTAAATAAATAAGAGAAATACAGTCATAGTTGCTGCACAATAGAAACTCTTAACTACACACAACACACTTAAAGATGGCACCAAGGAAGGTCGACTTTCTTTTTATTATTATTTTTTTTTTATTTAAGGAAGTTACAGCCTCTGCAGGTTGGCAACTCTAAGCCTCCAAACTGCTCTTGAATATCAAGTTCAAGGTCTCTCACTCTCCCCCCCCCCTCTCTCTTAGTCTGTATTTCACTATTTTATATTTGCAAAGACGGAGGGCCGAAGTAACCGAACGTAGTGAGCCAAATGAGGCGACAAAAACCAACGGCATATGAAACTATCAATGACCGGAGTTGCCAAACTTAGTGATTAGAGTAAGCAGAGAGAGATGACAAAAATTCAAAGAAGTGGTCATTTTGGTAACTACAGAGACTTTTTTGAAACTCCATATCCATATACGTAAAGGTAGTCTTTAAGAACAACAAGCTCCCTCTGCTTGTCTCTCCAGAAGTCCAGGGTTTATGTTCTAACTTACGTAACTGCAGAGGTTGACTTCGGCAAATTGCTTGCTGACCTCTGAAAACTCATAAAAACAACAATGTGAAAAAGATTAGACTTTTCGTCGTCAGTATTGAGGACAATCCGTCTTTTTAATACTGTGAAAAACTCCATCCTCAAACGTTCGCAAAAGAAGCCATACTAGAGGCCAGTACCTATCCTTAGATGCTAAGAAACGTTTCCTGTTACAATTGTATGGCCCTTAATGACTGTTTTCGAACAAATTCTGTTTGAACTGTTCAGTTTGTGTTTGAGCAGCATCTAAGGAGCGATCCTAATGAATTATTTCTTGAATTTTTTAAACATTCCCGTTAAAATAAATGCCATGTTTATTTCAAAAAAAAATTCCAATATATTAAATTTTTGACTTTGAATCTTCAGTTTTTTTCATAGTCAATCTTTTATCAAGTTTGAAAAAAAAATAAAAGGGGGTGTTTTATAAGCAAAGTGTACCTACAAAAGTACTTGACGTTCTGACGAGCACTTGGTGCTTGTGGGCTTCGGGGTACTTAAGCGGTAATCATAAAGGGATCTTTTACTTAGGCGTTAAGTAATCCCTGAAATTAGTGCTTGAACCCAAGAACTACAATTTTGTGCTTAAGAAGTACTTCCAGTACTTTTGCTTAAATTACTTCCCATCAGTAAAGCCACCGCCAGCAAGGGTTGAATTACATACTTCACAATTAAATGAATTCCATATTGACCCCTATGTAATTAGAATAATTGCGACTTTCTTCTCTGATATAGCTTAAAAGTTTTTCGCATGCTGACCAATGGTCTACGTTGTGCAGGTACCAATCTCCTAATTCACTGCCTTCAGCCCGGAAGACAATACGTGGATGGGGGCAAATCATCCGAAGCTTCCCTTGTTTTTCCCAACATTTCTCAAAGTACACATTTAGAGCTTGGTCAACCTTGGCTGAACTTACAGAGATAAACCAATGACCCAGTTCCATACCAAATAAGCTGCAATTCCAGGACTAGAATCCCTATTCTCAAGATTTCAAGTCCAGTGCACTAACCATTCGGCTAGGATATGAATTACGGTAGAACATAAGTTTTCAAATAGCTACACGTACATTCCGATCCTTTGCCAATTACGCTTTTAAGTCCAATCTTATCCCTTGTAATAACGAACAACTTTGGTCTTGATTTCTTGGATGCATAGAAATGCGTTGATGATCTAACGATCTTAGAGACATGATATAAAAATCCCCGAAGCAACCCAATGGATAACCTAGAGTTAACAGTTACTCTCTTGAAGACTTTCGCTTTTTGCACTTGCCCTATCCCTCCTGTAATTTTGGTTAGTACTATGAAATTACTGACTGTTAGCATCTAAAACGATTTAAAACGGAATTAATATATTAATGATATTCTAAGACACTCAAATACGATTTATTCCCTCCTTAAAATCCTTAAAAGATTACATGTCTTAAATCGCAATGCCCAAGAATTTTCCTCTCATTTGTGCACCGGATCCTTGAGTACGCCGGTCCTGTTTCGCATCCTGGTACCTCTACCAAACTGCTGGACAGAATAGGCACAGTTTAAAAAAAGGTGCCTTAAAATAATCTTTGATGATGGTAAAATTACTTACACTTTCTTTCTTCTGAGAAGCAATTTAATCATCCATAATGAAAGGAGAATACACACTTCCTGGCGTTTAAACAACATTGCTTTTCATAAACCCTCAAGAAATGTTGCCCCAAGTCAGTCCCCCCTCCCTTCTAAAATCTCACCTCCCTCACTCTGCTTGAGTAATGATGCCTTTAGTAAAAGTGAAGATATTATAAAAGTGGAAGATTACTGCGAAAATAACAAAAATAAGTACTTACTCCCAGTCCAAAGAAGTCGATTCCTGCAGCAGATAATTCATTGCCAAGACCCTTACTTCCAATAAGATAGGCTTTTCCAGTAAAATTCTTGTCCTTTAAATAAGTTGCAACAATGCGGGCAGTACCGACGATTTCTTCCTAAATAAAGGTAAGAAACATCAGTTAACAGGGATGATAAATCAATACTCAATCCATTATAATACAGTCTGAGTTTATTTGGGCCAGTGGATAGTTTTAGAGAGGGGCCTGAAACACAAAAAAGCTCATTGTTAGGCCACAATTATACAACTTCTATTTTGGACCAATGTCAGGGTTAGGACAAAAAATTCCTCTACACCCTCTATGCAGTCATAAGTCAACTAATATAAAAAGCTGTTAATATAAAAAGGTTTGTAAAATTTCTATCAAAGTTCAAACTTCAAATAAAGCCAGGATATACAAAATTGAACGGACATCCTTTAAATAAGAACATTAAATAGAATAAAATATTTTTTTAGTTAAAATACGATTGTAAGAAATCATTTCCCCAATTAGGCTACACTTTCTCTCGAAAATGCATTCCTGTTTATGCCCTATGAGAAGTAAGGCAGGTACTGTCTCCAAGGAATAATCAAGGCAGAAATTGACAAATAATGGATGGACTCAGTAGGACGCAGCCCTAGAAAATCAGTACGTAGACACAGCCAAGAACTAAAGGCAAAGAACCAAGAATGACAAGGGAGTCACTGTGGCGTGTTCTCACGTTTAATTGGACAGTGTAGTCCCTCACTACAGCAATGTTTTCTTCTTTCCTTGCACTCTCTTTCCTGCCTGAATAAGTTCCCCCTGTGGCTTTAGAAATAAGTCCACTACCATCCAATGATCACTGAATTTCGTAACCCAAGTAACAATCGTGAATTTGGTGGAAAGTTGCGACAATGAAAGTTTTCGAAACTGGATTTGTACACTCTGGTATGATTTTGTCACAAAATAGGTCTCCAGGGAGAACATCTCCTGCTGATTGGTCCAAGACATTTTTGGGGTAACTATAGCTGTAAACGATCATCCAAAGGTTCACCTTTCATGTCCTGCAACAGAAAGGATATTTGTAAAAAAAAAGAATTTTTTATCAAATAAAATATGGGTACGGATCTTTTTGGGTCACCCTGTACCTAGCAATTTTAGGAAAATCCTAGTTAAACTGTTGTATAAGAAAGGTGATAAAAGTGAGTGTGGCAATTATCGAGGCATTAGCGTGGCCTGTGTAGGTAGCAAACCTGTAATATTAGTAATATGATAATTTTAGACTGAAATACCGTAGACAAAGTTATAAGAGAAGAACAGTGCGGTTTTAGAGAGGGTGGATGATATGTTGACCAAACTTTCACTCTTAGGCTAATAATTGAGAAATGCCTGAGTTATCAAACACCTTTGGTTCTCAGTCTTATTGATTTTGAGCAAGCGTTCAATTCTGTTGATAGAAGAGCTTTGGCAAAGATCTTATCCTTATATGATATACCAGACAAATATATTAAAGTAATTGGTGCTATGTACAAGGATATCACTGTTGCAGTTAAGGTGGGAAATGAGGTTAGCAGCTGGTTTCGTATTAAATCAGGAGTTAAACAGGGTTGTGTTCTATCTCCACAAGCTAATATGGATCATTTTGATGGAATCTGTCTTAAAGAGCACAGGAAAGACAATGGGAGAACAAGGAAACAAATGAGAAGAAAAATTCTCCTGGGCTTAGATTATGCTGATAATCTAATAATCCTAGATGAAAGTGTGAGCAAAATGAATGAACTTTAAGAGGTTTTACAAATTCAGGGAGCTAGAACAGTTTTAAAAATTGATATGAAGAAGAGTAGGTCTCTAAGGCTATGGAATAAGTGAAGATGAAAAGGTGACATAGGTAATGAAATGATTGACCAGGTGTACAGCTTCACTTATCTTGGTATTATTATTGGTAAAGACGGTGGGGGCAGTGAAGATACTAAAAGCAGAATAGCCAAGGCGCAGGGTGTTTTTTCACAGTTGAAAAAAGTTTGGAAGAATAAAAGATAGTACCCTCTCTGTATGTACCTTACCAATCACTCAGTATTTTCTCTTTCAGTACTGTTTAAGGTTCAGACTTAGTAAAATCTTCCTAGAATGAATCTTAAAATATTCTTCATATGAAGAAAAATCCCCTATGTTTAACCATGATCTTAAATAGTCAATTTTGATTCTTTTTAAAGCATACTTTGAAAGAAACAGCATAAGTTAAAAACAATACACAAATTATCATCAGCATAAAATCATAAATACTAAAATACACAAAAATCCCGCTTCGATAATGATCGAAAAGAGACAAAAAGATTTAAACACAAAGACACAGAATTACAGCAATAAACATAGCTATAGTAGCAATTACTTTTCCTAATTCTGAAAAGCCTCTATAATATTTCGTAAACATATACGAACTTGGCTCTGTGTCAAAGAATAAACAATTGATAATAGAAACTTTGCTTAAAAGATTAGGCTTTGAGTTCAAAAAAATCGAAGGGCAACTAGGCTTCGTCCCCTGCTCTTTTTTTTCTCAAAATCATTCGATCAAAATTATGAGAAAGCCATTTAGCCAAAAAAAAAAAAAAAATATGCAAATTTCGTTTTGATTATTCCTCAGCGGAGAGCCAAAATCAAAACATGCATTGATTCAAAAACGTTCAGAAATTAAATAAAAAAAAAAACAAGTTTTTTTAACTGAAAGTAAGGAGCGACAATAAAACTTAAAACGCACAGAAATTACTTCGTATATGAAAGAGGCTGCTTCCTCATCAGCGCCCCGTTCTTTACGCTAAAGTTT
Organism: Artemia franciscana; assembly: GCF_032884065.1. Taxonomy (NCBI): domain Eukaryota; kingdom Metazoa; phylum Arthropoda; class Branchiopoda; order Anostraca; family Artemiidae; genus Artemia; species Artemia franciscana. Next base: position 38,436,634 of record NC_088872.1, on the reverse strand, counting down.
GACTCTTTCTCTCAATTCTTCTTTTTAAAACAGTAAAAAACTTTAGCGTAAAGAGCGGGGCGTTGATGAGGAAGCAGCCTCTTTCATGTACGAAGTAATTTCTGTGCGTTTTAAGTTTTAATGTCGCTCCTTACTTTCAGTTAAAAAAAAACTTGTTTTTTTTATTTAATTTCTGAACGTTTTTGAATCAATGCATGTTTTGATTGCTTTTAATTAATTCATGACTGTTAATTCGTGTAAATTAATTCATGACTTGTGTAATTAAAACTCAATCTTTCAATTTCAAATCAAAAATTGTATGAAGGAGAAAAGTTAACAGAAGAGGAATAGTAAAAACTAGCTGCAATAGCTAGTTCAAATTGACAGTCAATAATATTCAACATGTCATTAAGGAGAAGTTTCCTGACATCATAATAGCATGCACTAAGCTCTGAATTTTAAATTATTATCTATAAATTAGCAGAGAAGTGTAACATCAGTTATGGTCAGAACCCCGGGAAAATTTTGTACCTTATTTGCATAATCTACGTCACATTCTCCCCTTGCATAGCTGATTAACGCTACGTTAACAAAGGCTCCGCAGAGACAATCTAACTGCCTACAGGCAACTAGCTCACACATCCAAAGCGAACTACTTTCAGCTTTGAAAAATCAGTGGCATTTCAATGTTTTCCCCTCAGAATTGTTTGTGTCTTTGAGGGATTAAAACAAAAAAAGCTGTTTTCAACTGAAAGTAAGGACCAAAATTCAAAATTAAACAAAAAAATATTATTACCATATGGGGAGGATATCCCCTCCAAAATACCTCGTTCTTTACGTTAACGTTACTCAAAATGTTCAAAAAACTATTTTATTCTACTTATTTATCAAATATAAATAATATATTATTATAAAAAAATTTTATAAAAAATATATTTAAGAGGGGACATCCCCCACATCCCACCACTGAAAATTCCTCAAGAGAAAATTCACATCCCACAAATTGTCTATTTACTTCCCGAAAACAAATGCTATGTGTAAGCAATAGGCACTAGGCTTTTCATTTTTGAATTAAACTTATACAAACAGAAATTATTCCGTATATGAAAGGAACAGTTCCCTTCTCAACACCTCGCTCTTTACCCTAAGTTTGACTCTTTGTCACTTTTTAAAACAATGAAAAAAAAACTCAGCGTAAAGAGTGAGGCTTTGAGGAGGGAACAACCCCTTTTCATATTTCTGTTCGTTTTAATTCCTAATGTTGCTGCTTACTTTCAGTTAAAAACACTTGTTTCTTATTTAATTTCTGAACGTTTTCAACTATTGTATGTTCGAATTTGGCTCACCAAACATGAAAAATTAAAACAAAATTTGCAAATTAATTTTGGAAGATTTATTCCTTACAAGAAGGATTGCCCCCGCCTTATTTTTCACAACATTGTTTTCAGCACTTGGCGATGCTCTTCTATCAACAAGACTCGAAATCCTGTACTGACAGTCTCAAGCCTATTACCTCTGATTCATTATATATTCATGCCTACAAATATTATGCTACTACGAGGAGACAGCCCGTAGCAGATAAATTACCTAGGAAGAGATTTTTCATCCCGAAAACGCCGACCAAAGCAAACCAAGCCCAGAAGAATTATCCATTGATCAGAATTTTGTGCGAATAATTTATCTTTTATTTCAATACAGCAGCCCTTTCATGAAATTAAATAAAGAAAACAAGTTTTTTAATTAATAGTAAAGACCAAATTTAAACTTTAAATAAACAAGTTCCATAAATGAGGGGGCTTCCACCTCTTAAGCCCCTCTCTCTTTACGCTAACGTTTGATATCTTTCCCAATTCTTTTAAGAAAGACTAATAAACATTAGGAGCGTTTGATTAGAATAAACAGCTTTGTCAAAGCAATAGAGACGTTAGTTTAATCGGCAATGGATTTAGGAAAGTGCAGCCCTACTCATAAGGACTATTTTTTTTCTTTTTTGATGTTGCTCCTTACTTTCAGCTGAAAAGACTTTTATAATTTAATTTCTGATTGCTTTTAATAGCACAACAAAATCCGACCCCCACCCCCTTGAAAAATTTCTTGGTCCAAGGAAAAAATCCACTGTGGAAAGTTGTGTTTATTTAAAAATGCCCTCCCCCCTTTCCAGAGAAATTCCTCCAAGACAATTCCATTCTAGCTGAAAATTCCATCCAGAAAATTTCTTACAGAAATGATCTGGGGTAAAAAAAATTTCTTACCGCACTTTCATTTGAAAAAAGAATTTGATTTCTTATTATTTTTTAAAAATCATAACGGTAATCCCGTTCTTGGTGGAAAAGTTTCCCAGCAAAAAGGCAGCAAAAGAGTGTTTTCCAGCAAAGGATCTTTAGAGGGGAGGGGTACAAAAGAAACTTGAAAAAAACGCATCAAAATGTGAAATTGATATTTGCTCCCTTAGGATTTCTGGGAATACTTCTTTTTTCAAAATAAACTTGAAAAAACGCATCAAAAATGTAAAATTGATATCTACTCCCTTAGGATTTCTGGGAATATGTCTGGTCTACGCTGTTATTACGAAAGTAAAGAATAATAATAAACCCCAAAATGAGCAGAATTTATTCCATAGAGGAGAAGGACTGCCCCTTCCTTATCCACATCTCCACCTCAAGGTCACAGAAACTTTGGATTGTGTTATTTGAATCAGAAATTGACAGTACTAGTCCTTTGCGTGGGGGTGGCATTTTCCGGGGGAATCCATGGAGGGTTATTTTCAAGGGGTTATTTTCCGCGGGAGGTATTTTCTGGAGGGGACTTAACACCAGCCACTGAAAAAGGACAGGCAAAGATAAATAATTAGAATACTAATTATTTTAATAAAAAATACGCGTCAAACGAGCCATGTTCAATGCCAATAAAAATTAAAGAAGAACAAAAACGTCTAAAAATAAGAAAAAGGGGATTGCAACTAATCAAGTGAAGAAAATAAGGTGAAAATCAGAATTGTCTGTCATTAAAACTAAAAGTAATTCAAATCTAACCTGAATCAGGCTAGACTTGGAGTATGCTTATTACCTGGATTTGGTTGGAGTAGCTTAAATACATTTGGTCAGTTTTTTTTGTGCAGTAGGGGGGTCAGTTGTTTTCGGTTTTCTCTTTAAAAAAAGGTTTCTAGTTTTCTTACTCTTCTTGCATTATTCTTGTAGTTCCATTCTTCGATTTTCATATTGCTTTTGTTGTATATATAAATGAATAAATAAATCTTAAACGAATACAGCTTAAATTGAATATGCAAATCAAGCATAAATGAAACCCAAAACAAACAAAAATTAAATAAACAATCATAGCAAAACATACAACATATACTAACATAAGTGAATAAATAAGCCTTAAAACGAGAAAAGCTTTAATTAAATATGCAAATCAGGATTGAAACAAACAAAATCACTTCAAAGAAGAGCACAGGTACTACCTCATTCCCTAACGGTAAAAGCTTAAAACCTACTGCGTCATTGGAGCTTTACTGAAAATGGCACTTTATTACAACATTTTTCTTTTGTACTTATTACAACATCGAAAATAGAAATGAAATTACAGTAAAATCAAATTTTGAACTAACAGACTTTTCAGCAGTTGATATCATTATATATCAAATATGTAATTTAACCTTATTTCTTCCCAAGACCATTTATGACAAATTTAGTTTCACTGCAAACAAGAATTTATCTACTGCCTCCTTTTCTAGCCTTTATAAAAAGCCTACTACATATAAAGCCTAGTGCATCACTGGCGCTTCTCTGAAAGCGAATTATATTACAAATTTTCCCTTTTCCAGTTATTACAGCATTGAAATGAAAATACATATTATACTGTTCAAATTTTACTTATTCAATTTGAATTAAACCTTTAACCTTCTTATAGCATGTTGAACACTAAATGCAAATTAAATGCATTCAATACCTAGTGGCAATTAAATGTTTCTCCTTGTACTATAAAAATACTACATTCAGATACCTCAGATAGGAATTTCATCCCACGGCTCGTGGGGGCAGTTCTGACAGACAACAAGCTGAATGTAATCAATGAAATCATGTTCCAATCCCGGTTTTTAGCCTGTTGGTAAAATAGGTTCTGAGTATAACTGACACGAGAGAAAATGGATTTATTGTTTTAATGTGACTAGACTTATTGAGTGGTATAGCAACCACCTAATAGACCATGCAACTAAGTTTCAGGTGCTTGTAAATTTGATATAAGATCTCTGATCATGTATTTTACTGATTATAAGTATTTTCTAATTTCAAAGTGAGAAATACTGAGTATTTAAAAAAGCTATTATTGCTCTTATATGCAAAGAGATTGTGGCTGATGCTAAATGACAAAATTCAGGAACCTCCACAATAAAAGAAGCTTTTAAATACAATGAACAGGAGAACTGCACCAAACCTCATGTAAATATGTTCCTTAGAAGACAGACCATAGGTCAGATACAGTAGATCTTTTTTAATTAGGAATGGTAACTTTTGAGCAGGTAGAAATACCTTGGAAGCTGAAAATCCTAATTTCTCAAATTTGCTGACATACTCTTCTCGTGTCTTTGTACTATTGTTGGTAACATAGAATACTTTTTTACCCATGGACTTTAAGAGACTGAGAACCTTAGCAGAGCCATCTATTGGAGTTAACTCTTTCCAAAGTACACCTAAAATTAAATAAGATAATGAACATTTTATTTATGACCTAAGCTTGCTATAAGAATTTGGTTCAGAGATTCCCTGAGTAACAATACAGGTTTTATTTTTAAAGCTAACATTTTTAACCTTGGTACATAGAGGCACAGGATTTTCTTTTCATTATAATTTAGGTTGTTTTAGATAAGTTGTCAAGCAGCTGATAGAGTAAAAAGACCTTTAATTTTGTCAAACACATGGGCATATCCGGGATTTTTGTTCAGGGGGGATGGGGAGTGGGTGAATAAACAAAATAAACACTTTTAAAAAATACATCAAAATTATTTTATATGCATGTGTGTTCTGTTTTTACAAAAGCCAGACAAAAATTTCAGGGCTGGAGGGGGGTGTAAACCTGTGGCCCTTTCCCCCTTCTGGATATGGCCTTGATCAGGCAATAGGTAATTTTTTCAAGCAACAACTAGAAAGCATGGGACTTTCATGGAAAGCTAGTAATTTAATAGATGCTAGTAATTTAGATAGTAATTGCTTTAAATCCCAGGACCTGCAAATTGTGTAAGTGCAAATAAAATTACTCACTGATGCAACTAACAAATATTGCCTTTCCCAGCAACTTTTTATCTACATGAACCTAGGGTTTTTCTAATTGTTTTCATATTATCAAAGTTCCCTTAGAAAACATGCTATTTTTCATTAATTAAAAGAAACCTTACACAAATATAATCAGAATTTTTTTCTGAACTTGAAATTTAGTAAAATTTGCAGATTAGTATTTTTTTATGAGGGTTTCAATGCCAAATACTAAGACTATTTGAGTTACAGTCATCAGTCAGGCACCCAAAACAATCTATAGGTAATGTATGTCCTTAGTCTACTTTGATTTGAAAAAAATACTTGTTTTTCATTTAATTTCTGCTCCTTTTTCAAATCATGTTGGAAAATCCTCTACTGTGGGAAAATTTTCCCAGAAATCCCCCCCCCATTGGATTTTTTCCTGCCAAAAATTCCCCATGGACAATTTTTCCAGTATAAAATCCTCAGGAATTCCAAGCATGGATTTTCAAACCTGCTGAAGATTTCAGCCAGACAATCATCTCAGATTTCCACATACAAGAGTTGCCAAAGAGAAAGAAAGCCAAACACAAATAATTTTGTATAGAAATTCTGACAAATTTCCCCTTGAAACTTCATTAGCTTAGTTCTATCCCCAGGGGTTATGGGATTGGAGACAGAGATGTCATCCCAAGATGCAGAGTTATTAGACCTTTCAACTATGCTTAACAAAGAGGCTATCTCACAATTCTTATCAGGTAACTTTGGGGAAAAAGGGGTTTGAGATGGAGACTAGTTGCCCTCCAATGTTTTCAATCACTGAAAAAGATCTAGAACTTCTTTTTTTTTTTATTAAGAGAGAGAACCTTCTCCTGATCATCTAGGACCTCTAGTTTAAGACAATCACTCCAGGGTTAAAAAAAAAAAAAAAAAATAAACATACATCTATGATATAAAAAAAATCCCATATTTTTGCAGATGAGAGCTGAAAGCCTCTAAAGCAGGGTTCTCTGATAACTTGAACCTGATGGTATAACTGTCATTAGGATTCCTTGACTTTTAAAGGGGCAGAGTCACTCCTTAATTACAGTTTTGTTACCAAAAACTGTTTAATATTTGTCTTATGAATGTTAATGCCCAGAATTGAAGGATCATTAATACTGTTATCCATCAATTAAGACTAGCCACAGTGCCAATTACAGCAGTCTTATGGCTGGTAAAATAACTTTTATTTCATCTCTTTCACTGACACTGAGTTGCCTAGGCATTAAATGTAAATTAAACAAAACTGTAGGCAATGATGTGATTATGCTTACTTTGCCTGGGAATAATTAGTGTTAGTTTCTGCAACTTAAGGCTTACAACTTTTATTTCAAAACTGTTTCAACATGGAGTAATGATGTAAGTTTGACTTTTACTGCAACTGATTAAATGAAATAAAGTCTCATTAGAAATATATGTTAGAACATATTTTCCATCAATTTCTAAAATACTTTTATGTGTCTTTTCAAATGCTGAATTAGTCCTTATTTTACAAAATTTAATTTATTACAGTACTTAGCTTCTTTTGCCATCCTGGGGTGTCCCTCCTAGGGTACTTGCCCTCACTCCCCTACCTACATCTAGCTTGGCAGCTAGAATACATAAAAAAAAAACTAAGAGAAAACAATAAAACAAGAAAACTATTACTTTACAATATGCGCAATATTTCTATTAATAAGATTGTTATGTTTCCTTACATGGTTATCAAAATTAATATCATTCTAAACAATATTTTTATCCAAAAACTGTCTTGAAACATCTTGGCAGAATGATTTTCACCAGGTCAATAATGCAAGAAAACTGGTTAACAGAGAAGACATAATATTCCTTGAAATTTGGCATAATAGGGAAATATTTTATTAGAATTATACATTACATCATCAAAGAATGGGGTGTATTGTCAGAAAAGCAACCATATTTGGAAAGAGCTTAAAATTGAGCTGTTCTATCCAAGCAGTTAGCATGCTGTACTTGAAATCCTGAGGACATTGGTTTGAGTCCTAGTCTTGCTGGTGATTAAATTTGGAACAGAGGTCAGTGGCCTGACTCTGTAACCTCAGCCAGAGTAAACCAAGCTTTAAATGGGTGCATGGAGGAATATGGGGGAAAATAAAAAAAGTATCAGATGATTTACCTTTAACCACAAATTGCATTCCCAGTAAATGTATCACAGTTCATATAATTGACTTACCAATAAAGTAAACATACCACTTGATGCCTTTTTTATGCTCTTTATGAATATTATGATTGCTTCCATTACAAATTCAAATTTAGGCACTTTTCAAGCTCTTAATAATGAGGAATTTTCAATTAAAGTGTGAGTTTTCAAGCTATTTTTGACAAAATAATACTATATGTTCTTAGTGCAGTATTTCTTGATCATTTTTGGCAAAATAATGCTTCAATTTCTTAGTACCAAAATTATTTAAAGTTAGACTAAGCTAGATCAAAAATTGCTTAAATTTGAATTTGAAATAAAAGCAATTATTATATTTGTCAAGAGCATAAAAAAGGCATCAAGTGGTATGTTCACTTTATTGATAAGTCAATTATATGAACTATGATACATTTACCACATTCCTAGCCATCACCAGATAATCAGGAAATAAGTACCTGCACTATACACACCATTGGTTAGCATGCAAAAAAATGTTTTAAAACAACCTTTTTTTAATTTATTAACATGTTTCCTTTAGAAGTGGCTAACTCCTGAATTTTCACAGAGGCTAATACTGATGAATAAAAAAAAGTAGTACCCATTTTAGACAACTAAACAGAACTTTAAATCTATTTCAAAGTGCTTTTCAGCAGAATCATCAAAGGAGTAAGATAAGACTGTTATTGTAGCTATTTTGGATGAGGAATTCTCCACCAAAATATGATAAACTATTAAATTCTATTCTAGAGGAGATAGCAATAAATTTATACATTTTTGGCTAACTTAGCCAGAAAGATAGTGAATACACCAGTTGATGCCTTTTTTCTGCTCTTTCTTGATTTAATGGGCTAATTACTTCTGGGACAAATTATTGTTTCAGCTCTTAAAGATACACAAAACAGCCCATATTAGCCAAAAGTTTTAAACATAGGCTATTTCTAAAACATATATCTAGTGAGAAAATATGGTAAGATTCTAGTTAATTGACTTCTTGCTATCTTAGAAAGGGTTTAGGTTCAGAAAATGAAATTTTCAGGGATGGGTCTACAGGCTAAAGTATGTCCCAGGAAGGTATTTTGAAGTAACTTCCTCTACTCCTTCTCCCTCTAGAGGGCCCTGACCTTTGATGACCATTAAAAATATGTATGTTATAAAAGTGAAAACTTGCAAAATAGATCTTCTGCTTAATTGAAGTACAACAAAAATTTTTTCAGCTTCATAACTTTGCTTGATCCCATTTTAAAAGGTTTTAAAGATATGCAAATACATTTCCTAAATTTTGAAAAAAAACATTGATATGGCTCAAAATTCTACTCAAATAACAGGAATTGCATTTTCATCACTAAAAGCAGAGAAAAAGCAACTAGTAACTGAGAATTAAGGTAAAACGTTGTTTTGTGAAAATTTCAATAGGCTTAGACCTGTCATGTAGGCAAATTTCAGGGCCCTCTAGAGGGAGAAGGAGTGGAGGTGGGTACTTTAAAATACCTTCCTGGGACATATTTTAGCCTGTAGACATATTCCTGAAAGTTTTATTTCCCTAACGTAAACCCTTTCTGAGATAGCAATAAGTCAATTAACTAGAATTTTACCAAAAATATTGCCATTTGTAGCTTATTCAGGAATTTAATCAATCTTAATAGCAAAATAATATTTCAAAAACAAATTTGTGGGAGCTTTTTAAATACAATTTCTCTCAATTCCTAATTGGTAACATGATGTGAGGGTTTGGGTTTTACCTAATTTTGCTCAATTGGACACTGATTTCTTACCTTATTGGGCTATATTTGGAAACAGTATAAAAAAGGAATTGAGTGGTATGTTTATCTAATTCAAACCTTAGTAATAGAAATATCTTCAAATAAGCAACATAAAGATCTCTCTGAGATAGGCTACTGCATCTAAGGCTTTTGCCTGTAGTAGGCCTACAGGTGAAAAAAAGAAAAACTTTCAGACAAACAATGTGTTTTACCATCACAATCTGTTAAAACATAATCTATTGAAGCAACAAAAGCTCTAATTTCCTCCATGGAGAGGGTTTTCAATGAACGGGCCAAAACATTTTCTAGTTTTAAATTTATTTGCTAAAATGTTCCACGGTTGCGCATTCTCTTACGTCCTGGAAATTTGATTAGCTAGTAGAAAACCTCCTAAATTTTTTTTCACTGAACGGAACCTTGCCTTGAGATGCGCACATAATGTAATTAAATAATGCGCAAAACCATGTGGAGAGTTCAGATACAAGGGTGGCTCGAAGGAGGTGTGAGGGGGATACACCCTCCTTTAGTTTTTAAGTTGCATGAATCGTTTATTTTGACTTCGTTGAGGACCCAGATGCTTAATTCAGAGACAGGCAATGTTGTATTTTCCTTTTCTAGGAAAGAATTGTGCATGTCTAAACTTCTCGGTAATGAAAGCTCAGCTTCAATTGCAGATAATAAAAATCTAGAATCATTTTATTTTAAAAAAAGAATAGAGTCGTTGTATTTTATCGTTTAATTGTATTTCTATAACTTTGTTTTTAAACAGGGTCTTTTAAATTGAAGCAAGTTTGAAGGATGGAATGGACTGGTAGCAACTAGTGCCTTAAAAGCCTGCCTATTTTCGTCTATAATTTGTTTGTCTGATCGTTCATGTCTAGCCCCTTATTTTTTGAATTCATATAAGTTGTTTTTATTGGCCTCATCCAGTTCCCAGGCGCTCAATTCAGTCAGAGACAGTCTACCTTGCATTTTCCTTCTCCTTCTTCTTCGTTATATAGCACTTAGACTGCATTATTCATCCTTCTGGCTTCAAAGTTGGTTTATTCTTCTCCATAGCATTGAATTTATATTCTTCCAAGGGGGAAAGAAAACTAATTTGGCTTTTTCATAAGTGTCAAACAAGGGAAGTGTAAAGCGCTGCTACCTTTTCCCCGCAATTTAAGATTAAACTCGGCAGATACCCCTACGGCTCTTGCGATAGGACCTTCTATTTCTTCTGCTTGTCGACTCATCTTCTTACAAGTTGCAGGACTTCTTTTGTAAAATATCGAGACTTTGGAAGAAGTCAATGATCCTTTTGAATATCCATCTCTCTTCCTGGGCTCAGAGATCTGCATCTTGCATCAGTTTAATATTTTCCTATAATCCCAACTTCTTTTTGGTTCTTTTCAGCTCAGAAGAGATTATTGCTGACCTTAGATATTCCAGCAAAAGATACTGAATAGTTTTTATTGTTGATGCGCCTTTGGGACAGAAAGGGCTTTGGTGTTTTTTCACCCGTGTTCTTTCCTCCTATGAAATCATTGCTTGGCTCTTAATCCTCAGAAACGACAAGTTATCCTTCCGGTCCTTAAATAAGAGCTTCACCGGTCTATAGTGAAGCAATTTGCAATTTTTACGTCTCGGGGAATCCCTAAGGGTGATAGATAGTGTGTTTCGGCCGATTCCAGAACACTTCTGGATTGCTTGGTTTGCTTTTTGGTCAGCTTCCTCGTTAAAAGGCATTCTCTGGTGGCTGAGGACCTGCTGGTAAGCTAGCTCTATACCCTCCGTGGCTTTTCAGTATAGTGCTAGTTTTCCGTTAATTTTTTTCTAGTTTTATTGATATATGTTAAATAGACAGTGAAGTAATAATTTTTGTTTGTTTTAAGTTCTGACTTCACTCTTTACTTCCTTCAGAAGAACACTGTTTTTTTAATTAATCAACTTCTAAGATTTGTATTGTGCATCAATTTCCTTGAAATTCTAGAAGTAACTATTTTCCCAAAGAATATTTTCAAGGTCTTCAAAACCTAAGCATAATTTCCGTATCTATCCCGAAGTTTCGTGAGCCTTCCTCGTTCCTCATCCCCCCACCATTCAATTCTCATTCCTGGGTTTGAATTTACCTTCCTAGTATCTTAAATACAATAGTACGAGGAGCATTACAAACATACGTGGAATTTTTGTCAACAAATTTAAGCAACCGTTCTCTATTACTAGGAAGGAGTTGTGTACTTTTGTACTTGTGTACTTTATAGAAGGTTGCAGGGATCTCTGGATTTCCTTAAAAATAATCTAAAAGGATTAAAGTGTCAACTGGAAAAGTGATTTGACATTGAAGAAGGTAATCTTGAAAAAAATCCATTGCAGAAATGAATGCTTTATAGCCACTGTGTGTTTAAAGATCAATTGTAATAGAAAAATCAATAAAATGTAAAAAAATTTAAACATTTTTTTAATATACTCGTACTATCGGATATATGAATAATATTCATATTGAACTAGGTGAGTATTGCTGTAAAATGTGAAGTTTACAACAAAAAGTCTATTATTCATACTTTACAAAATAAACTGCATGTATAGGCACCAAGAAGAGAAGTGTAGAATGGAACAAGCTGAGTGTTCCGACATTAGAACTGACATTGGTTTAGGTCTAACATTTTAAATAAGTTTGATGCCACACAGTACAAGCAAGGAAACAAGCACTCTTCTATATAAAAATTAACTGCACATTAAAAAATAATTTCTAATATTGTTATAGCGTATAGATTTCTTTGGGGTTGTAGAAGTGGTTACATTTTAAAGAAGATTTTTAAGGTTTTGAAAGCATTAGCAAAGTTTTTATACTTCTAACTTATTTAACTCGACTTCCCTTACCCCCTGCTAAAGACCAAACAACTTTGAACATACAGATTTGTAATAGCAATAAAATGAAAAAGAAAAAAAAGGATACAATGTAACCTAACAACTAAAAGAATATCACAGAAAAAATTCAAATTGGTTTTCAGTACAATGATTTCTCTATAAGCTAAATTATAAGTAGTTTTATCCTGTCAATTAAATAGTGAAAATTAGTAAGGAATTTGAATAAGCAAGCATAGCAATAAGTAATTCTCCTTTTAATATGCAACTTTGAGTGGTTCCAAAACCACATGCCAACTCATCTCCAAACCCTAAGTAACAAGGGGTTAAGGCCAGGGGCGTATGGCTCTGGAATTTGTGAATTAAAACAAAATTTAACTAAACGATAAATTGCTTTAAACGTCATAAGTAGAAATACTGGTACGAGTAAAGGTATTGAGTTGCGAGATAAGTCGACTTGAACAAATTATATTAAAAGTCAGCATAAAAAGTCTCTACAAGTGGTTTAGAAAGAATGCAGAAATTGGGGACACTTTTTGGATTTTTGTATTAAAATGTTGAATTTTGGTATTTTCTACTAGTCTTCTAGGCATTTCAAAAATTGAAGCGGAAACACTGGAATAGCTTCCTTGATCTTGATAGAGCCACTCCCTGGGTGAGGTCTTTCATTGCACTTCGGATTGGCTGATCCCTGTGATTACCCCAAAATAGGAAAACTCGACAGCGTAATTTTTGGGAGTAGTGGACTGCATTTGCAAGCTTCCCTGTCCAAACATTGGAACTTCTCTTTTTTCTTGCCCTTTCATATGTCATACGTTATGGAAAAACTGTATGGTCTATGCATGCTAAGAAATTAATGGGTCATGTTTGATCATTGATCAGTGGTTCCTTTGGGAAAGATTAATCCCTAGATAAACTTTCGGGTTTGAAATATTATCAAAGAATTGTGCCTAAGAACACAAGTATATGAAAGAGTTGAGCACATAATTTATAGAAAATAGTTCTAGAATTTTCTCAAAAAACTCTCTTAGATAAACATGTTGTGTTTCTCCTAGTCGTGTGTAAGAAAATTTGCACCGAAGAAAAATAAATGGTTGCTTCTTTACTTAATGATGTAGAAAGAGGCACCATGAACTGTTCCCGGACAGTGGGCTAATGATTTCGCCACAGGCGCTTGTACGAAAGAAAATTTTAACTACATAGTTATACAACTACGAAACATAAATGAAACAAACGGAACAAGAAAAATATCTGGCGGTAGAGCCTATCAACACGACAGGCAAGTTGAATGTCTTTTTTCATGATGGTCTTTTCTGTATGTGAATGGCACACAAGTTGATTTCCTCAAAAAGTCCAACTTTATAAGCCTCGCTAGCTTCTTGTAAGCCAAATACATCTGTAAGAAAATATGATTTACCGATAGATGGAAACAAGGAGATAGCCAAAGGGCTCAAGAACCAATTATAGACAAGGAGAGAATAATCCATTTAAAATTGTCTGTTTCTACATGACTTTCAGTTTAATTAAATAAGAAAGACAAGTTTTTTCAACCGAAAATGAGGAAAAACATTAAAATTTAACATGAACGACAATTAATACTATAGTGAGGGGGATGGCCATTGAAAAGGTTTTTCGATAATAAATAAAAGAAGCGATTTCTTATTTATTTCCTAAGTCGAATATGCCAGATAAGCCAAATATGGATGGATAATACATGTATAGATGGGAAAATTCTTCTGAAAAATATCATTTTTAAAAAAGAGTTGGCATCCCATATCATTCCTAAGACAATTTCAAATATATTTTTTAATAAATTCATATCCAATTTCGCCCCTTCCCACTTCTGACCTCAGTTACAACGGTCCCAATTCCGTTTCTGCTGGCTTCCAATCTGTTTCAATCGATTCCAGTTCCCATTATGCCGACTCAAAATCTGTGACACCCAATGGCTAGTATATGGTACCCTATGGCGTGCATTATCGCACCTAAAGTATTTTCAGACAATTTTCTACAAATTTTTTGGTAGATTTTTTTTTTATTCATGAAAGTAAAAAAGACAAAAACATTTCAAACATATTTTGTTCTCAGTAAAGTTCAAGTTTTGTTCTGGTCTTGAGAAGGCATGGAGATTATCAGTCTTAGTCATGTCAATTTTTGCTCGTTTTGAGTTTGACTCGGCTATTTATTGTAATTTCTGTTCGTTTTGCGTTTCATTTATTTATTGAGAGTGATTTGTTGTAGTTTTACGCTCGAAAGATTATTTGACTGTACTTTTGCTCACTCTTGACATAACGGAACTCTTTACTTTTCTTTGAAAACCTGTTTCGTGGAGAAAAACTGCTTAAATTAGTAAGTGTTATAGCGTGAGACGATAATTTTATTATTTTCGATGGCTAAAATTCAGCTTTATCCATCTACCGAATAATATTTCTTATATTTGCTTTAATTTTATTTCAGATTGACAAGTATACTGAAATTACGTCAGAAACAATGCGAAATAGAATTTTTTTTATTTTAAGCAACTTTAGATCACCCTCTAAAAAAAAGTATTATCTTAATTCTAATAGTTGAATGAATACATCTAAAATTAATGAATACAATGATATAAGACCACTTTTGAGAAAAGTAGTGAGGATTTAAAACTATACTGTGTTTCAAAATTTATCAATAATATTGGTTATAGTTATTTTTAATTCAATTTTGGCCAATATTCAAATACTTCAAACCAGACTAACTGGCACTGTTACTGGATTACTTTTATCTCTTATTTAGCAGAACAAAAATCACAAAAAGAAGAGTAGGTTCTATTCCTTTTTTTTGTTATGTAAAAGACATATCAAATAATTTCCTAAGAAACTATACAGTAGCTGTAATAGTACAATGCACCTGCACATCATCGACAAACTTAAAAAAACTTTAAATATGAGAATTACTACTGCCAACACAGCTAGGCACGCTCTTCCTCTATTGCAATCTATTCAAAACCTTCCTCTTTACGCCCTATCAGGAAGATCTTATTTCCCTTAAATCTTTTTTTACAGCATCCTCCAACCCCATTTGGGGAAAAGTTACATTCCGTTTGGACACAAACGGTTGGCTAACAAGGACAATCTCCGGCAATCTGTCATCCCTAATCCTGAAAACATGCCTTGGTCACGTATTTTCTTACATTATAGCCCTAGAAAGAGATTGAACCCCAATTTCTACAACTCACTGTTTGAGATAAAGTCAGTCAGTCAGGCACCCAAAACAGCTCGTAGGAAATTTCTTTTTAAAATGTATAGCAAAACCTCTTTTATTTTTCAGAGTGCCATCGCTTTAGAGCCATAATTTAACTCTTTCATCACTATGGCTTCTAATATTCTAACCTTGGTTTGCTAGCTTATCTTTCCACTCTTACCAACTTTCTTCAACTGTAAAAAAACACCATGAGTCTTTCCTATTCTACTTCTAAGATCTTTACTGCACTGACCGTCTTTGCTAGTAGTACTACCTTGGCAAGTGAAGCCTTCCACTTAATAGCTCTTCTTGTTACCCAACATGACCTTGTCACCTTTAAGTATTCTCATAGTTAGCGACTTAGTCTCCATAACATTAATTTGCAAGACTATCCTTGCATCCTGAAATTCCAAAACTACTTAAGGTTCATTCATTTTGATATAATTTTTATCTAAGATGCTTAAATCATCAGAATAATCTAAGTCTAGGATAATTTTACTTTCTCATTTAGTTCTATGTTCTCTCATTGTTCTCTCATTTTTAGCTGCCCGGGAATTTCCTTGGTGGAATATCGCATGTACAAGAAATGACATAGGTGTACACAGGTCCAGTCCTTAGGGGTAAATCAGAATGCAAGCCTTATTACAGGTGTGTATTTTTTGAACGGTCACAAGAGGCTCCTTGTGACCAACTTTTGTAAGAGAGTGGGGTATGGGCGCAAGAAGTAGTAAAGTGGACCCAGAATAAAGTGAAGTGAACCAAGTAGTAAAGTAAAAACCCAGGGATTTTTATTTGTATTTGTAGGACCACTGGAATAGAACCAAATGGAAACAAAACCAAGGAATTGAAATAAATACATGAAGTAGCAAAACATTAAAATATTACTCTGCTATGAATATACTGAATCAACTGTTGGGAACACATTAAGGGAGCTTGCATTTGGTCCCCACACTGCCATTACAAAATCCAGTTTACACGAAAAATTCTGCCAAAATATGGATAAAGTATTGACGACTGGCCGACTTTGCTCAAAAGTTTCTGAACACGAGTTTCAAAGAAATTCTCTTTGAACTAGTTTTTAAGATATTTTTTATTTCCACTAAAACATGCCAGTTTTTATTGCTGTGTTGTTTACGTGAGTATATAGTTGAGTTTTGGCAGGTACTTATGCTTATAAAGTCGATAGCTACAAATAGTCACAAAATAGACTAAACTTAACTATTTTCTTTTAGAAGCGATTTCTTAATAATTGTCAGTGTGGGGTTAATTCGGACGCCATAGTCGGGTTGGTTCTGACGACAATTTGAAAGCGTCCGGACCCACCCTTTTTTGTCAAATTAACACCAGAACGGGTGATACAAGTGCAAAGAGAGATACAAATGCCGGTTATAGCCTCCTATACATTGCTCCTGTATTTAGCCCAACGATATAGCATACGCATTTGGTATTGAGGTAATTATGGAGTAGTCTACATTTCTGACCAACGAAGAAAGTGCATACCACCCGATGCTCCTTATTATACTCTTCCCATGTCCTTTCCTTTCCTTTTTTTTCATCCTGGGAAATCAAGGCACAGGGTTCAATAGACTGGATGACTACATTCCTCAAGTGGAATTTGAATTTTTTTTTTCTTCGCTGTTTATCGTTTTTGTTTTTGTTTATTTATAATACTCCGTACTTTGTGTTTTTTATACTTTTACGGGTAATAAAGTTAATTCATTCATTCATAGTGAGATATACATCAGATCCTCCGAGGCAACAGGTCAAACTAAAGCGAGTGGTTTCAACAAAGTGGTTGTAGGGAGATTATTTGATAACCTTGTCTTAGTCCATGCTAAATACCAGGTCTATGCTAAGGGCCAGAAGCAAGTGGTCTAGACGACATCAGCAGAACCTGTTTAAATAGTAACCATTGGGTGTTTTGTAAGTGTGACAGGTAACGACGTACTTCCAGTTTTTGTCTTTCCAAGGGTTAATTTCTGACCATGGATACTTAAAGATGTGATTTGGGACTAGCTCATCCAAGTAGTTGGATTAGTTCTGACCTGTTAGCTCGAGACCCGCACGCAGAAAAACCTCTTACTAAAGTAAGCTCCATCAGTATATGAAACAGAATATACATATTTTCCAGCAACTTTCTCCATGTACAAAAAAAAACGAAAGTGGATGTGTTTTTCCCTTAAAAAAGAAAAAAGACGTAGAGACATGAGACTTTTTCTTCGAATAAAATAAAAATCCACATACTATATGGCCTGTACTCATTCTTAAGAAAAAAGACAGTGGCCCAATAGAGGTTCTTCCGAAAAGTTGGTCACTGACACCGTGTCAAGACATTTCAATAAACACCAACAGTTTTCTACGACTGTTGTTACGCAAACTATACACAAGTCTTATAAAAAAAAATGAAGAACTTAAGTTTGTTTGAAAGTGCTTTTTACTTTCTGTTTCACCATACACAGAATCGATTCCCTGGTATCAGTAACAAATCAAGATGGTTAGCTTTCTTTTGAAGGTGTGACCGTCTTTGGGAATCTCAAAAAAATTTGAAATTATTAATATTTAATTATTGCGGACAAAAGGAGTTGTTAGATATAACTCGTTAATTTTGCTTACTTGTAGTTCAATGTAATAACAACAGCGAAAATGTGGTGCTACTTTCACAACTTCATAATTTTAAAACAACTAAAAACAAGAATTTTATGAAATCGCGTTTTCCATGTATTAATAGACCAAAAATTGGTCCAAACCAAAAAATATTTGGATTTTGAGCTTAAGCTTTTTTTCACATGTAGAGAAACATTTCGCCTTAAATAAAAATTTATAAGTAAGGAGCTGTTCTAGAATGTGAACGCAAACTAGAACGTGACATTTTTTGTCAAGTCTTTTGAATGACAAATTGAACTTTATTTCACCACTCATCAATCCACTCATGCTAAAATACCTTATTAGACAATATCTCTTACATTTTACAGTATAGAAACACGAACTATTTATTTCGTATATTATTGTAAACACGTCGTAAAATACGATCAGACAGAGAAGATTAAAAACGTCATTGAGACTCAATATGTCAAAAATAAAATGAGAAAGAACGCAAAAAACAACAAAAAAGCGAAACAGGTCGATTGCGTATTTTTCTTTAATTTTAATGTGCGCCAGATTTTTATTCGTCGAAAAAAATGTGCTTAACTCAATTTGTTTTCAATATGATTCAGGGCTAATAATAAAAATTTTAATTTATAAAATGAAAAAGAACATTGTCCTACCCAAAGACAAAAGGGCATACCTAACATGTTCAGTCCAGAATGTAAGTAAGTACAATTCTAAAAATTACATATATATGGATAGACAGTACTTAAGCCATTCTCGGTATTCTAAGTGAAAGCTATCGAAAATTTTTATGTTGCACTTTCTTTAAAGTAGAATCACTAAACACAATTATCAATTTGTATGATTAAGTGGTTAAGTTGGCCATTTGGGCCTAGAGCGGCCCCACGACCTCCCACTTCCGACTCTTCAGTGCAAATTAAGCATGTTATACATTGTCTGGGCATGAGTCGTAAGAGTCTTTCTAGTATGGAGGACTGGAGGACTTTCTGACGGACTGGAAAACTTTCTGTAAGCCTCTGATATGCCTCCTTTATGTGCAACTGCAACTATTTTATACATGCGGACACAGAGAAAACAGAGAAAAGAGGAAGCCCTTTTACCTTTCTAGCTCATTTTTCAAGAAACTGCAGAATTCCTCCCTTCGTTCCAGGCACGTCGATATATCAAACAGACAAAAAAGGACACAGTTTTAGCTTCATTATGCAATTACTAGGTGATAATAGTTTAAATAATGCCATGTCATTGATATCAAGGATCCTGAGCCACTTCTGTGAATGTGATTGTCACGATGTGAATATAGGTAATTTCAAATACCACACTGCTATTAGAGGGTCCTTTATTATATATATACTGCTATTATAGGGTCCTTTTATTAGACAGTGACAACAACTATCAAATAATATATTGGATATTTCGGTAACATGTACAGTGACCGTCATCAGCAAAAATACTCATCATCAGAAATAATATTTCGGTCACTGTACATGTGACCAAAATATCAAGTATATTTTGTGATAGTTATTATCACTATCTAATAAAATGATTTATCCCTATTCAAACTTTTATTTATCGTGATGAGAATATACATATACATAGAAAATTTAAATAAAATGTTTCTTATAGTGTTTTGGCAAAAGGATTTAAGAAATTGATAGAACACTAAAAATAGGATACTGTTAAACACAAATTTGTCTTTACTAACTTTATGTTGGTAGAATTGTGTTGCGAGAGCAACACTTTGGTTTTGTCCTGTTTTTTTGTTTTTTTTCTATGCCGCCGATGTCGGCTTATTTCTGGAAACTGGTAAGAGTCTAACCTGTGCGGTTTTTACGGAAAGTGTGGACCTCAGGCCGGATTGATGAATATGACATTACATTTTGGAAAGCTCCGCAGAACTCTTGCCTGGGGCCAAAAAGAATGATTTTTGCTTGTCCACGAGGCAGAGCCTATGGTGTGCGAAGTGAAGTGGAGTTATGTAGCCTATGTCAGAGAGGAGTATCTGAAGTTGTGCAGCCAAGCTTTCGTTTCATCAAACCATGTTTCTGCTTTCGAGTGGAAAGCTCCGGTCTAGCAGGCAAGCAGGCAGGCACCACTTTCAAATTGAAGATGGACTAAAATCTATAAGTGTTAAATATATGCGGCAGTTACCCGGCCCCACAACCAATATATCTTCTTTGAGTGATAAATAGAAAAATTTACAAAAGCAAAAAAGCGGCATTTTCCCACGGGTCCGAAAGTGCTGCCGTGATTTTCGCCGGGTTTATCATTTGTTTTTTCGGACTTGGGATTGAGGTAGAGAAATGTTATCAGATGTAGACTTTAAAATTTCTGTCATCGTTAAAGAAATTGGAGCTTATCTTTTGCTCCTTTCTAAGTGGTGACGTTAGAAAGTTGGCCTACGGCAAAAAAATCAACTTTTGAACTAAGGCAGATAGAATTTCTTTACGACGGCAATCGATAGCTCTTGATGAGCTGATCAAAGTATATGTCATCCATTTTTTGATGCAAAAATTCCCTCATGAGATATATTAGTTTGAAAGTTTCAAGGGGTTGACAACTTCAGTAGTAGGTTACACACTAAAACCAAAAATAAGCCGATACCAATTGTGGGACATGTAGGGGACTTGTAAGGAAAGGTCAGCTGTTAGCTCATAACCATCTTCGGCAGTGAGGGGTTTGCAAATTTTGCTATTTGGTGTAACTATTATTTGTTTCCAGTGTATTTGATGATAAGACCGAGTTGGTTCCAGTGGTAAGACATGTAGGGGACTTGTAAGTAATAATCGTCTGTTAGGCTATAATCATCTTTAGCGAAGATGGGTTTGTAACTTTGGCTAGTTGCTGTAGCCTACCCATACTCACTGTAACCTAGAATTAAGTGTTTACACAACGGGTACAAACGATAACCTAAAACAACGAGGCAGTTCCGTAATAATCAATAGAGTGTCATCTATGGTATTTTGATCCTGAAAAGTTACGGACAGCTTTATAATACCAACTAGATTGTATAAGATATTGTTCCAAGTCTTGATCCGTCACGATGTCTACGATTGAAAAGGATTAAGTTCAACTGGCTGCAAAGTCAATTTAGTCCCTTCTTTCGATATTCTTTTGTTATTTTTGTTTTTCAACGCTGAGGAATAGCCTTTGATCATGTGATTACTGATCGCGTTCTTCTTTGAACATAACGTTTTAAAAGCTTCGATAGGCTGACAACTTCACCTAGTTAAAAACATATATATATATATATATATATATATATATATATATATATATATATATATATATATCTTAAGGTGGCTTCACCTCCCATTTTGGCTTATCAGTCGCTCCACGTATGCCTTAGAGGAAGGAAAAAAATTGCAACTGTTATAAATGATGATTCTTTGGAATGAGAAAAAAAATTTCAGTTGCTGGGTCTTTTTACAGGGACAATTAGCAAGCTAGTTGTACAGCCTTGCTGTGGCAGAGATTCAACTCTGGGCCCAGAATTGCAAAGCAGAGGATCAATCCATTGTGCTTCATCAAGGGTTACAACAAAGGGCATAGGAAAGATGTTTGAAATTGTCAAAATTGAACAAAAAATAAATATGTGGTTAGAACACAAGTGCAAGGGAGAATCAGAACGAGTCACTAACAAAAATATAGAAACAAGACGTTTGCGTCTAGAAGACTTGCAACAACAAGGACTTGCAAAAATTCTTCAGTTTGTGCTCAGTTTTCAGCACGGTTTTATTTTATTTTCCATCCAGAAAAAGACATGCATAGTTAGACAACTAATTGTTCCTACAGTCTACTTCCCGCTTCGAAATTACTTCAAAGTCTGTATTTGATACTAATTGACTAGTGTACTAGATTTGAAATATTTTGTCCGTGAGCATAGGAGTTGACAAATAGTATTGATAGTTTTCACTCCTTCCGATAATTTTGAAAACAAAAGTGATTTAGATTTTTTGCAAATTAATTCTGACCATTTTATATTTCAGGACCGTCCTACTTCCTCATGACGCTATTTGGAATTTTAGAGCTATGTGAATTATCCCTCGTATCCTGTTTCCATTCTATTGCATCTCTCTAATTCAGCCGCCCCCACCAACAGTGTCATTTTATATACTGTGGATTATGTAATTGTAATGGGACACCGCATCAGCTAATATTAGCCATGGGGGCGGCTAACCAGTTAATCGTTCTTTGGAAGGCCTTTTTTTTGCAAAAAGAATCATACAGTTATACCATCATTCCCTGCATACTTGCCATTGCTATCGATTCTTTCATCCCAAGGGTAATTAACCTTCCATTTTTCCTTCTGTTTATTTTTTTTAATATCTGGTATGCATGGTATAGTTATTGAATTTTAGGAAATGATATTGGTAGCTTACATTGAAAAAGTTAAAAAGTATTAAAGCGAATTATAGTTCTTGTTATAGAAGACGAAAATATTATGGGCTGGATGAACCTTACGGGAAGTATATTTACGTATGGCTCAATTACTGTGAATAGTAACTGCGTGGTCAGTTTGCTCCTTGGTCAGTAACTGCTTGGTCAACTATCTTCTGGTTAGTTTATCTGGGGTACAAGGCGTAAAACTATTCTAAAGAGGCTTATCCACGTTTTTCTTGATATGAACTGAAAGATCAATCGTTAGTGTTTGTACCATAGCCGATAATAGTAAATATAAAATTGGTTCCTGTTTGTGCAAGCTGAATTAGTCGAAAAATTATGTAGGTACTGTTTGGTGTTACCTCCGACAACTGTATGGTTGGAGTCCAATTTATATTTTAAACATAATTTTAATATGAAGTGAAAGTATAAAATCCATTAAATTTTAGTTATGGATGTAAATCTACTCAAGGTAATAAGGCTAATAGATATTAAAAATAGGAAAAATTGGCCTTTTCGAGCCTTTTTTGCTGGCACATATCTGCCATGTTTTTTTGCAGTTCCACAACGCCTGGGGCTCGTGGTTTGTTCCATCTGTTGTAGAGGATTTCTGAAAATAAAGGCCCCTAGTATGAAATATGGCTTTATTCTGCTAACAGGAAATAGGACTTCGACTTTCTGAATTCTGCCTAATAGAATGATGCCAAACAATTCAATGAAACTGTCTGAGTCCAATGCATTTGATAAAATAGTACTTTTCAAATTCCATTGAGCCATTGCGACGCACACCCACAAAAACAAAAGAAAAAATTCAAGTTCAAAGCACAATTTTTCAACATTTTCGCCTTTCAAACCCCTTCGTTTGTTATCATAAATTTTCCCAACTATTCTAAAATCTCTTTTCCTTCGGTCAAAAGAGGGTAAACAGCAGAGATGCTCCCAAGTAGGTTGTGTTGTCTTTGAAACGAATGTTGTTACTTCACCATCACTCTAAAGGAAGCTTTTTTTTTCCTGTCAATGAAATCTTCACTCAGGTACCTTTCAAGTTCCTCATTAATATTATCTGCTGACTCTTCTTCGTCCCTTGTCGAAGTTGCAAGTCTGTTATCAAACATGTTGTCAATCCAACCTGCTGTTCCTCCTCTCCTTTTTTTGGATACAGGGATGCAACTAGTATTTTAAGTATGGAGAAGGAATTTAAAGAATGTGTCCAAAAAATTGTCCAACAAATGCTGACAAATTTCGACTCACAAGCTAGATTTCCAATGTAAATAGTTACAATTTCGAAGGTACTGGCACCGCACACCGAACTTCCCCCCTCCTCACCTAGTGAAATCCCCTCCCTTAACTATGCCTTTAACTGGATAGTACGGTTTTAATCGAATGATTCATGGATCTCTTACCCACGCAAGTGAACATTCATTAAACCAAAACGTATGATCTATTGTATTTAATTTAGTTTTTTTTTATAGAAATTGTAGGTTTGTGAGCTCAGAATTTATTTTGAATTTTGATGCACCAATTGTGATTTGACAAGTAGGTATGTATTGACAACAAATTTGCTTTAACTTCATTTGAATCACCTCTGCTGATCTCTCCACCATGGTCGGACTTAGCTGGTGGCTTCATTTCTAAGGACTGGACAAGGAAAAATTACCATAAAATATCTCGTACCATTTTCTTAATAAGTTGCACATGAAAAAAAAAATCAGCCTGTTTTTCTTTTTTTTGTGGATATTCGATTATGACACCGACTTCAATATTGGCCTGATATATTGGCCGGCCATTATATCGGTCGGGCTCTAAACCGGTTGGAAGCACCTAATGGGTCCACTTAATAAGCCAACATAGACTTCCAGACATCTATCTAGTATTCTTCAAACCTCCAGATAATTGGACTTAAGAACACCGAACCCTTGTTAACCTGACTGTATTCTCCTAAAGTTTCGATGTTCTAACCAATCTAACACTCTTAAAAATGACACTGCTATATAAAAACCAATACAAGTGGTACCCCTGAGCCAAATGAATTCTTTAGGCTCCAAATTTTCTTAAAATCTGTTTGCTGAACTAAATCGTAATTTTTGTTTTGGCATAACCTCAAGCTTCTGACCTATAATGAAGACTTGCAACTTCTTTTATCTGAAGGAGACGTCTCTGAATTTTCACATCAACTAACTGACCTAAATTACTTCTCAAAAGGATATTTATTTGCCTATTACCCTTTCAATTACAATCTTCCACATGCTTAGACATCCCTATTAGCATGCAGACTTGATGCCCAAATAAACAAGCTATTCTTTAACCTCTAACATTTGTCCTTCAAAATTAGCTGCAGTCCCAGATTAAACCTCTCATGTACTCCGAAATGAGATTTTCCTCCTCCTCCTTAATACGTTGCTCTTTGCGCTAAATTTTAACTTTTTTTTTACAACTTCTGAAACACAATGGCAGTTTAGCTAGAATAAAAAGCTTTTCCCAAAAATATTAAAAAGTTTACCGTGAAGATTGCAAGGTGAGGAGGATCGGGGGGGGGGGGGGCTCTTCATATACGGAATAATTTTGTTCGTTTTGAGTTTTGATGTTGGTTCTTATTTTTCAGTCAGAAAACTTTTTTGTGTTTATTATTCAATTGGAACAAGGATCTACTGCGTCTTGGGGCACATCTCAAAAAATGGATATGGCTTCTTAGACGTGTAGTTTCTATTAATATTTAATTTTAATTATCTATTTACTACAATTCAGATATTGACAAGGAGAATTATGTTAAAGGATATATTTAAAGCATAAAAAATTACAGTTTAGCTTTTTCAATTTTGGGACTTTTAAGTCTTAACCACCTCAAAATCTTTTTCTTTTTTTTTTAACTAGTTTTTCAGGGTAGTAGAAAAAATCCTTTTAATTTATAGCACGTTTAGGCATAAGAATATATGAAATTTTTCCTGACTTTCTTTACTCCATTATGTTATTCATGATAGACCTGTCCTGC
This sequence comes from Artemia franciscana, assembly GCF_032884065.1. Classification (NCBI taxonomy): domain Eukaryota; kingdom Metazoa; phylum Arthropoda; class Branchiopoda; order Anostraca; family Artemiidae; genus Artemia; species Artemia franciscana. Next base: position 38,411,416 of record NC_088872.1, on the reverse strand, counting down.
AAATGATAAAGAGAAGAAAAATGCAAAAGAGCCTGACAGGCTAAAATAGTAGAGCATGATGTCATATCTCAGAGCAGTTAGTTATTAGGATCAATGCAAGGACAATACTTTGAAACTTTGTTGCCTCATAAGAAACGAAAATAAAAAAGAAGCTCATGAGCATTATCTTTCTAATTGCTGTTTCCTGTATTAATGTTCAAATACTGATTTTTATTTGTTTAATAACTGATACATGTACTTTACTTCCAGTAACATAATTTTTTTTTTTTTTGAATGGTACGATTTTTATTGTCCCACCTTATTTTAGATAACATATCCTCCCATTCGATGTTTTAAAATTGAGCTTTTATTCAGAAGATCTTTGACTGGAAATTCTTTTCAAGTTTTTTTTTTTTTTGCTGATTTAATGCACAAAATCAACAAAAATTATTTTCTAAATAAAATAAATCCAGTTCACAAACAGTTTGGGGGGAGTCCATGTTATTGTCGAAGGCATTTTTAATTTGGCCTTTCAACTAGGTTGAACAAAATTGCTATCTTAAGATCTTTACCAGGTTACTTTGGGGGATAAGGTGCTTGGGAGGGGAGGTATCTACCCTCCATTCTTTTTGTAACTTTAAAAAGACACTAGAAGTTTTAATTTCAGTTTGAAAGAGTCCTCCTCTGATATTCGAAGACCATTGGTTCGACACGATTACACATGGGGAAAAAACAAAAAACACGCATCTACGATCTTTCATCCTGCAAAAAATACACAAACTTGATATTCTGCAGAGGAGAGCTAGAAATCACTGGCAGTAGCCTTCTCTGATACGTTGAATTAATGGTATTATTTTATTAAAATCGCTTTATTTTTTGGGGTTGTTTCCCCATTTTTCAAAAATCATGCCAATTTCCTTAGATTCTTAGTTTTTGATGCGTATAACAGTGTCAAAATACCAGTTTTTAGATTTTTTGTCACTATTGAGCCACGTCAGTTCTTACGGTCAGTTCATTGCCATGAACTGGTATTTAGTAATACCACTGATATCTTTATGTTCAACAAAACCGTAGAGTTCTTAATAATCCTTCATCATATCATAAGTATGTTTTTTTTTTCAGTTACACATCTGGTTGTGTCCAGTCACTATGCATTTCAAAATGCATAGTGAAATTGGAGTGGGTCATATTTTACATCCCAGTTTTAGTACCAGCGTTGCTTCAAAAGCAATGTTTCAATAAGTCCTTCGATAATTCGAAATGTCGGAGATTCTTTAGAAATTTGATAGACCGTGCAGCCGTAAGTGTTTTCAATCTGATAAAATATTGTTCCTTCCATTAAGGGTTACAGCAAAGGGCATAGAAAAGGTGTTTGAAATTGTAAAAATTGAACAAAACAGAAATATGTGGTTAGAAGATAAGTGACAGCGGGAATCAAAAGGAGTCACTAACGAAAATGAAGACAAAAGACGTTTACGTCTAGAAAACTTGCAACAAGGATAGATACGAATTAAAAACGAAAGTTCAATTAAACGATATATGTGCTGCAGCCATGATAATGTTAAACTCGCTGATGTAGACATGTATAGTTGGACAACTAATTATTCCTACAGTCTACTTCCCGCTTCGGAAGTACTTCAAAGTCAGTATTTAATACTAATTGAATAGCGTACTAATCTTGAAATATTTTTTTTTCCGTGAGCATAGGAGTTGACAAATAGTATTGAAGTTTTAACTCCTTCCAATAATTTTGAAAACAAAAGTGATTTAGATTTTTTGCAAATTTATTCTGACCATTTTATATTTCCGGACCGTCCTACTTCCTTTTGACGAGATTCGGGATTTTGGAATTATGTGCCTTATCCGTGGTCTCCTGTTTACATTCAATAGCATCTGTCCAATTCAGCCACTCCAACCAGCAGTGTCATCTAATATAGTGCAGATGCTGTAATTGTAAACATCACATGAACTAATATTTATAAATTATTAATATCCGTGGTCTCCTATTTACATTCAATAGTATCTGTCAAATTCAGCCGCCCCCACCAGCAGTGTCATCTAATATACTGCAGATGCTGTAATTGTAATGGAACATCACATGAACTAATATTAGCCATGGGGGCGGCTAACTAATTAATTGCTCTATGGAAAGCTTTTTTCTTCACAAACAGATTCATAAACAGTTACACCGTTATCCCATGCCTTCTTGCTTTATTTATTGATTCTTTCATCTCAAGGGTAAGTAACCTTCAATATTTCCTTCTGTTTGTTTTTTTTATATCTGGTATGCATGGTATAATTATTGGATTTAAGGAAATGATATTGGTAGCTTATATTGAAAGAGTTAAAAAGTACTAAAGAATTATACTTCTTGTTTTAGAAGACGAAAATATAATGGGCTGGATGAACCTTATGGGAATTATATTTACGTATGGCTCAATTACTGTGAATAGTAACTGCTTGGTCAGCAACTGCTTGGTTAGCGTTTGCATATGACGTCAATATACGCATATAAGGCTTCGTATATACACAGACAATGCGACAGCGAAGAATGATGTATATTCACAAGTTTTACGTAGTTAAAAACATATATATACCTATCTATAGTATAGGAAGTGGTATAGGAAGATGGTTTCTAGCTTGGATAGGATTCGAAGATACAGACATTGATTATCTAAGGTGGCTATTTGTCTTATTAAGCCCTTTAGTAGCTGTTTTTTTTCTTCCTGCAATTATATTAATATTGCTCTATATTTCCTCTATTTTGATTGTTATTACTAAGCATCATAGGAGAATATTTAGGAAACCAATCCATGACGATCCTTGGGATGGCTGTCGTGGTCTAACCTGTGCTTTTTGGGATGGTACATCCAAGTTTTGGCATGGTTACGAAGTAGTTGGGATGGAAAATATTCCAGATAAAGGTGGAGCTTTGTTGGTATTCTACCATGGAGCATTGCCTATAGACGTCTATTACATGGTTGCTAAAATATATTTGTATAAGGAAAGACTTGTAAGATCTGTTGCTGACCGATTTGTTTTCAAAACGCCAGGTTTTGGTCCGGTTCTCCAAGCTTTCAAAGTAAAACCAGGGACTATTCAATCTTGTACTGAAATATTAGAGGGTGGTAATCTACTAGCAATCGCTCCCGGAGGAGTTTACGAGGCTTTATTAGGAGATCATTATTATGAGCTTCTATGGAAGAACAGAATTGGATTTGCAAAAGTAGCCGTAAATGCAAAAGTTCCTGTAATCCCAGTTTTTACTGTCAATGTGCGAGAAACGTTTCGAAGTGTTCAGTTTTTTAAGAATATATGGAAATGGCTTTACAATCGTACTCGATTACCAATAGTTCCTATCTATGGAGGATTCCCGGTGAAGCTCAAAACTATTGTTGGAAAACCAATTGAACATGACCCAACTTCAGAACCTGAAGAATTGGCAGAAAAGGTTGCCTGTGCGATAAAGAAAATACGAGACGAGAATCAAAAGATTCCGGGCTCTATTTGGAGAGCCCTTTTGGAGCGATTATAATTTTTACATGAGCTATAATGAATTTGTTCAGTTTCTTAGGAAACTTCGTTGCTAGGGATGTTCATTACTGGATCTTGTTGCTAGGGGCTGTCAGGAATATGCAAATTATATCCCCGCTAAAACACGCAAATGAGGTAATCTGGCAATCTATCTAGCTGACAATATAGGCAATTTAGTTGCTAAGAAGGGTCATGATCGGATTTAGTTTCTATATTAAATGACAATGAAAATTATGTCCTCATGGGCCCATATGCCCCATACTACTATTTTCACCTTATCTATCTCTCCTTAAGCTTCTTTCCGGGCCAATTTTCTTTCAGGTGCTTCGTTTCTGTTATTTTTTGGGGGAGATACAGAGCAATTATAATAAGTGCATCAATTGTTATTATAAGAATATTTATTTTGAAATGAGCCTTATTATGTTTCAGGTTCTTACAGCAGCTTGACTTTTGTCCATAAGAAATTATCAGAAGAGGTAATCAGATTTGTCCCGCTGCAAGCCGTCACATGGCAGATTTCTGCATGCGAAACTTTCACAAAAAGTAGTAAGTTTTTATCCTTAAGTTCTGCATGATGATGGTTGTATTGATTGGGTTTTCAGAACCCAAAGCCATTTCGATGAGTAGCTTTTCCTTTCAAATAGGGAAAAAGCTTCTGGATGAAATAGGGAAGAGAAGATGCACTGATTATAAGACTTACTTCACCGATTTGGTTGAAAGCTGGTTAAGCTATTGTTGTTTTTTCCTTAATACATAGCCATAGCGATGTGACTAGGCTATTAGAATGCACTGTTTTAGCCCTCATGTAAACAACTGAAGGTCTAATTATACTCCAGTTGATAAAATTTGTCAGAATTAAATTTATGACTGTTAAATCAATAGCACAGCACACCATTTTCAGATAGTTATTGTTTCTGAGAAAAATTTGTTGGAGTAAATAATTAATACTCTTATATGAAAATTATTTTTAGTTTGATGATTTAACTGTAACAGATCTAATGCTTGCCCTTAGTTTATTTTTTTTTTAATCATTTTTTGTATATGCATGTTTTTTAATTTTCTAAGAATAGAAAAAGTTTAGGGGGGGTCAAAACTTATAACCCTCCCTTGAATGCAGCCTTATATGCATTAACAAAGATTTATAAACAAACACTTAAACTATGAATAAAAACTGTAATAATGCAAACTATAAATATAAATATATACTATAAAATATTTTATCCTATCTCGGTGTTGTATAAATACGTCCGCAAAATAGAGATTTGTGTTTGAAATCAGGTTTCCAGATATTCCGATACCCAATATAAAGATATATTAGAATCTTTCTTTTAGCAGTAATTGAATGGACTTCTGTGACTAATGATTTTTTTTTTAATTCATTAATAACAAATACGGTAACCTTTGTCGCTTATTCATATTCCTTTTTTCTCTCAACTGTATGTTTTTGTTGAGTTTACTTGAAATAACCACCCCCAGCCCCCCTTCCCCACCTTACTGTTGACCAATGCTCATTATACCCTAATCACTGAAATTTACTCAGGGATATGTTATTGAAAGTTCAATTTATTTACAGATTCTTGTTCTAACAATCAAGCCTCTATAATAAGTATATATTTTTTCTAACTATAATATTATAAATATTATATATTTTTTCTAACTATACTAAAGTTCCCCTGCAAATTAATAAAAACTACACTGAAAACTTTGCTATCTACATCTAATAGGTTTTGACTACCTAATACCGACCAAATAAGCTATAAAATATAGGTTTCAACTGTTCAATGCGGCAATTTGTGTTTTTGTAATCGGCAGCTTTATGAGTGGTCTTTCTCTTGGCGATTTTCTAAGGGACATTTAGCTCCTGTGATGAAGAATAATCAAAATACTAGTAAATCCCTGAAGGGTAAGCAATTTAATAAAAACCACGCATTTGGATGTAAATTTCCTTTCAGGATAGATGAATCTAAGGTTAGGAACAAATCTAGCTAGGAGGTCATTATCTTGCAAAGAGTTTATATTTTGCTGGTGGTTATTCGAATTGTGCAGCTTTATACATTTTAAGAAGGGACGTTAGCAGGCATGAACACAGAGGCGGGTGGAGGGGAGTTGTATTTGGCCATGTCCACTAACTGGATATTGAGATTATTATGAATATTTCCATTTTTTTTCTTATATGCTTCCGAACACTTCGTTCATTTTGTACATTATTTTCAATTTACCTCCAACTCGAATAAATCCCTGCATACATAAGGTGCATTAATTTATTAAAATAGATTTTTTCTACCAAGTAGTTGAACATATATGTACACTCCAACAATAAACCTTGTAATGTGTTTGTTATTAAAGTAAAATGACTCCCTCCAAAAGACACTGACATAAATATGTAAATGTCTTAAATTTTTACTTTCGCTTAAATTGCAAGTTTATGTGGAATTGTTCTGTATTTTAACAAAAACACTAATTAACAGCCCTTTAGCCACAAATCATAGGTATTTTAGTTAAGCCCTCTACCGTTTCTGGTTAAGCTATGTTTTGAATTTTAGTGCTTTCAAATTACTTCTAAAGAAGGTATACTTTTTGTATTGAGGTTTTTTGATTTCTCGACTTTCCTCGTAAGCCACAAAATAGTAGTTCAAAAATCCGTAGGTTATGGTGATGATTTGGTTACAAACTTCAGACCATTTTTAAGGGAAGTATTGCTTTTCTATACCAAATTAGGTTGATTGATAAGTTGACATCAATAATATTGAAAAAAAAAACACACACACGCACATAAAAGAGATGGCATTAGAGATCATTAAGTAGCATTATGGAGAACCTCACTACTTGGAATTATTTTTTCTTTCGTTTGTTTTTAGATCAGTCTCGAGCTTTCACGAGACTTATTAAGAGAAACTGAATATGATAAACGAATGTCACGATGCTTCTGAGGCAATCGCGTATATAATTCAATAAACGATGCAGCTTATAGAATAAATGGTAAATTATACTGATTAGCCTAAATTAAATAGTAAATAAATATCATAGCACTTTAAGTGGAATTTGTTTATATAACTGTGTTAAGGTGCACACTTAACATGCAAAAAAGTCTTTTTATCAGAATGAAAACACTAATTTTGGTACTTTTCAATTAGTTATAAATAGTAATAAAATACGGGAAAGAATAAAGTTTAATTTTTCATAAATGCGAAAACTTCAAAGCTAATCACGAATATAAACGATTGGTGAGGAGTTTCCGGCAACATACAACTACCTCTTAGATTTAAACAAAAATTATAGATGCCAGAGAAACTTTGTTTTCGTTTCCCACTTCTTCTATTCTTCTCCTCAATTTAATTAAAGATTTGATCCATTACCAATTGCCCGACGATAATAAAATTGAATGTATAGTCGCAATTTTAAAAATGTAAAAAAAAAAAAACTGGACAAAGACTGTTAGATACTAATAAAGTAAAGCATAGTAAACCTTGCAAATTTCCCCACTTTCTTACTCGACTATAATAAAAAAAATTGCGCTGATGAAATGTGTTTCTTCCTGCTAAAGGAAAATTGCTTAATGACATGTTCTGCATATAATACGTAGAAAATATTTCGAGGAGCTTGTTTTATTTCTTATTAATTCTTTTCTCTTCCTCAAAAGAAATGTAAATTTGGTTTATTTCTAACGAAAAATACAAGTCCCCTAATTACCCAGCCTTAATAAAATGGAACGTCTAGCCAGCATTTTCAAGTGAAAGAAAAAACTATATGACAACACTGGGTAGAAACAAGGATAAAACAAAACAAGAGTAGAAAACCTGGAGATTTCTCACTCAGCGAGAAAAAGTAATAATGAAAATATTTCGACAAGGTGTTAACATGCAGCTGTTAATGCAATAGATACAAAAATGAAAAGCCCAAAAACAAATATGAGAACAATAGAGAATTGAGAAACAAATAATTGAAAAAAAACTAACAAAAAGCAAATTTATAATCTTGGTAAATAGAAAAATAATTCTGCACGTTTTAATTTCTCAATTATTCAACCTTTCGCCCCCTAAATTGTTCTTTTTTTTTGTTTTTGTGCCTGGTGTGATAATGCCAGCATGGTGTAAATTCCTACAATAACATTTACATTTCATCCCTTTTCACAGATTTACTTTTTTGTCCTTCTCTTACTCCAATTCATAATTTTTTACTCATTAATTTCATATGGTGTTTGTTTTCAGAATCGAAAGTCCCCAGATAACGCATAACATATGCAAGCATTGAGTAATACCTAGAGTTTTTCGTTTCACAGCATTGAAAATCGATATAAATTCAATACAATTAATAAGATACGATACCTGAATGTGGGTCTTGTAATAGAAATCTGGCTGAGAAAACCGACTTCTGGCTCTAACAACCTCACTAAAAATCATGGCCTGCTCAAATAAATAAACTTGAAGCTCTTTGTTCTTGAATCCTTGCCCTGCACCTTCCGAGCAAATTAACTGGCCGTGATGAATCAACTTCCCTTGAGCAGTTATTTTACCCTAAAAGAAAACACTAATTAAATTGTCACAAAATAATTTTAAGCAATAAATGATCAGAGTGAACGGTGCATGTTTTTTTTAAATTAATTTTAGCAAGGCTGTTGACACAGTTGATTTTAAGATTCTATGAAAAAGATTAAATTTTTAGGCTCAAGAGTAGTATTTTAAATTGTTTAAATTGGTATTTGATTGAAAGGAAGCTATATGCAACTTTAAATGGTAAGTTTCCTCGACCATTTTCTATAAAGCGTGGTGTTCTTCAGGTCCCGCTTGCCCTTCCTCTGTTATACCTTATGTTTGTAAACACAATGTGATTCTATATTTCTGGAGCTTCAGTTACTTCATTTGCCACCGACACAGCTTTTGAGATTGCAGCCAAGTCGCTTACAAGAGTTCCTATTAAAGGCGAATAAAGTAGTGAGTACTGCAGGAACTCTTTCGTATTAGCCTACTCATTGTAAATGCATCGAAAACCGATGTCCTGCAACCATTCTCCCTGGTGTCGTTTTATATAATGACATACTACTCACACATTTCGAAGAGATCGGTCTTTGGGATTCATTCTGGATCGAAATCTAAGTTGGTGGAACCATTGTGTCATCATGGAATACAAGTTGGCAGAGTCATTGGAGATCTGAATCATTTTCAACATTTTTTACTTTTATTGTATTATTCTTTAGTACGAACTTACATAATTTATATTTTTTTGATTTGGGCGACTAATTTTAGTATCCATTTTAGGCGAATAAATGTACTGCAAAATAAAGCTACAAGGTTGATAGGCAGGTATGATCGTGATTATGGTGGTACTGTGTCACTTTTTAGATGGCTTAATATTTTAAAGTCGGCGAAACAAAAAAATTATTATTAATAGGGTTGTTTGAATGCCTTTATACCAGATTTTATTAAAGAAATTATTTAATCCTAATTCGTTTTGTCATGACCATTCTACTAGGAGTGCAGCTAGTTTTGCATCTAAGCCACGGACCAGAACGAGAGAGGGTCATGTCATCTAGCATAGACACGAGAGTTTAGAGTTCGTTTCCAGATGCCGTATATCAAGCAGAAGGTATACCACAACCTAAAAATCGTGTAATTTGTTTTTTAGGAATTTGGCACCATTAAATGCTCAAGAGAAGGTTTTTTTTCTGTTTTTTCTTATAATGATTTCGATCTGATTTACATTTTTGCTGTTACTCCCCTTTTTTGTTTGAATCAGTAAGATGAATCGACATAAATGATATACAACCATTAGCTTTTTCAGCCGTTTTTTTTTGCTTTAGTGCGACTTGTTGTCTTATTGAGTTTATGTCCGTAAGAATGTCTGAATTGAATCGCTCAGTATTAAAGTGGATCACATCCGTTTCTTGGAAACTATCAAATTAGCGATTCTCCGCTATCAAAATTACTTGTTTAAATTACTAATATTCCAAACTATCATTCTTACCTCGACGTGTCAATATCCCAAAATAGGTGAAAACCAATATCTTCCGGCATATTCATTAATTAAGTTCTTGTTGACGTATTGGCAAAGGCATTTAAAAAATTGTTGATAGGCTAAATTAACATCTGGATTCAACTCAAAGGGATGGGGGCGGTGCCTGGCTCCTCAACAAACTCCTAGATTTTAAGTGCTGTCTTGCACTAAACAGACTGAAACAGTATCCGAAGACAATCACAACATTTGCAGCAACCCAATTTAGATAGTTTTGAGGACCCTTGTTATAAGTTGTGAGTTTCTCCACTTTATTCGTGCGAAATTATCATCTGGTTTAATTTCTACTGAAGAAAAAAGGGAAAGTTTAGATTTTCTTTTTCGAAAATCTTGACTTGACTGCTAACCATCTTAAAATTTGAAAAGAGAAAGAATATATTTTTCTTTAAATTGAGAGAAAATCCCTGATGTGTTCTGACATTTTAATATCAAATATCGAAATTTCGTTCGATATACCGATATCGATTTTCACCCTACACAAGGCAATTTTACCCTGAAAGGACGTGTTTACAAGTAAGCTTTCAATACAAATAATTGTTTCTGACCCCTTATTTAAAACCCATTTAGCTGAAGCCCATTTAACTAAACCCTATTACAACTGAAACCCGTGGAACTCAACCCCTTTTGACTGAACCCTCGTTCAACTGAACACCCGTTTAACTGGACTTTCATTTAACTCAGCCCCCATTTAAATGAAGCCCTGTTGGACTTAACTCAACCCAAGGCTCTGGTCGGGCTTAAATTTTACCGGAATATAGCCTCTAGTCTAGGAATGCTCAACAGAAATAAAGAATCTGAAAAAAAAATTGGGAAGTATTGGGAAGAAACCAAATTTTTACAGGCTCAGAAATTTCTTCTGCAAAAAAAAAGTTCTAAGAGGAGATTGGGACGGTAGCGGTTATTATATTCAGAAGCAAGTTTGAATAGTTAATCAATCGTCTTATTTATTTGGAACTTTCGGGTGAAATATGCCATATAAAATCAAACCCAGAGACCAGTTAATACACGCCTTTATGGGATGGAGGCAATAAAACACTAATTCCGAGAACCTCGGATATTTACCCATTTCTGGGCCCTTACAATGTTTCAGTGACCCACTAGTGCTGTAAAAAAGAAAGAAAGAAAAATAAGACACGTACAGGTATCAGGCACTTATTCGGACTTCCCAAGAAATTGTTTCGTAATTAATTTTAGTTTCTGTATTAAAATGAATAGCTTCTATCATTAACAAATCAGCTTTGTATTTGAATGCTTTTTTTTCACTTGGTAGTTTTTTCAGGACTCTTTTTCCCCTTGCAAAGGTAACTGGGACGGGGAGTTTTCAAGAGGGGGATGTTAAACACCAGCTTAAGGTTTTTCGATTAAGGAGATTTCAGTGGTAGACCTCTTATGGTTTCAAGCCTTTACATTCCAGAAACGACGCTAGAATCGTATTTTGGTGCCATAAGGCATTTTATGGTGGTGCTGTTATGACGAAATTATAAAAGAACGCGTAAATACGTATATTAGGTTTGAAATAACCTTAAACATCTCTCTGCAATGTTCTAGTATCCTATTAATGCTGGAGAGCTAAAACAGAAAAAGAGAGTCTTATCAGCGTTTCCAGCTCTTTTTAAAAATCCCATAGGTTAGTTTCTGCAATAAGGTTCTACTATTAGGATAAATGCAAGTAGTAGCTACCATTCCTGAACCAGAATTCACGACAAATTTTTCTTATGAGACATTGGTTTTTAAACGTGTTTTTAAGGTTTTGGCAACAAAATGTGGCACCTCTGTACTAGAGTGCAGCTACTGCTACAACCATTCAATTCAAGTGTGTTCGGGCTCTGGACATGAAAAGCTTTGCTAATTTCCAAATATATAAGACGGAAGGATAAATTATTTTTTTTCGAGGGGAATACTGGGGCATATGTGTCGTCGGAATGGATCAGTAAGTGTGTCGTCGGAATGAACGGCTATGGTTGTCATCGGATCCATAGAGAGGATACTACTAACGGCTTTAGGAGAAGCGGCCTTTAGGGGCTAGCTGCCCTTCAATTTTTCGGTTGCTTAAAAAGGACAGTAGCAATTTTAATTCGCATTCCAATGAGCCATTAAAGATTTATTGATGTTGTTTTGGTAACTCGCTAGCCCTGGTTAAAGAGGCGAAAACAACACACCAGTGCTACAAATAGTATAAAGTGATTTTCTTTGTTGTTCAAGGTAGGGGCTCTAATTACCCTATACAAGATTTTTGACCATACTGAATCCAATGATGCAACTTGAGTTTTGATCTGATGCCATTTTCGAGGGGTTTCAGGCTCTTATCAAAATCGTTTAAAATTTATTTTCTCAATAAGCTTTTTCTTTAAGATTAACCGAAATATTAGTAAAAATTCCTGAATCAACGTCAGATGGAATTTTTTTTTCATTAGGCATTATAATGTTTTTAAAATGCGTTTTTCAACTTTTGATTCATATGGGCTGTGGTTTACTATTTAATGGGATGCAGCTATTGCTGCAACCATTAATGCAGCTACTGCTGCAACTGTGATACAATGCATGAGACTGTGACTGAAAAAAAAACCGGTACCAGTATTCCCGATATTATACGCGCGAGACGAATACGCCCGATGTCGATACTTAAGACCCGGATACACCTGATACCAATACGATTGGTGGCACGCAATCCTTTAACAGGGACTACGGAGGGTCATATCATCATCAAAACCATATTCAATGGATCTTTGAACTATGTTGAACAAAATTGCTATCTCTAAAGTTTTAAGGAGCTAGCTGCCCTCCGATCTTTTTAGTCACTTAAAAAGGGCACTAGAAATTTAAATTTCCGCTCCTTGAGCCATTAAAATCTCTCTATGGTGTTCTGGTCATTCGCTGGCCATATATATATATATATATATATATATATATATATATATATATATATATATATATATATATATATATATATATATATATATATATATATATATATATATATATATATATATATATATATATATATATATATATATATATATATATGTGTATATATATATATATATATATATATATATATATATATATATATATATATATATATATATATATATATATATAAATATATATATATATATATATATATGTTTTAACTATATAAAACGTGCGAATATACAACATTCTTCGCTGTCCCATTGTCTGTGCAAATAAATATATTGTCAGGTTTACTGACTCTTGAACATGCAACATATAATTGTCCATGGGAAAAACATTCCGTATTCAGATCTATACCTCATTATTCTAATAATGTGCCCCTGTGTCCCGGTCGTCATTTATATTCCCTGTATCCCGGTCGTCATTTGTGTCCCGGTGTCCCAGTTTGTAATTTATCTTTGATTATCCCGGTCATCATTTATATTCCCTGTGTCCCGGTGTCCTGGTCGTCATTTGTGTCCCGGTGTCCCGGTCTGTAATTTCTATTCGAACAATTCCTATGCCCGGTCGTCATTTATATATCCCACCTGTGACCCCGGCGTCCCCGTTGTAGTTGTGTCCCTGTGTCCCGGTCGTCATTTATACTCCCTGTGTCTCGGTCGTGATTTGCGTCCGGGTGTCCCAGTCTGTAATTTCTCTTTGAGGTTCCCGGTCGTCATTTATATTCCCTGTGTCCCGGTCGTCATTTGTGTCCCGGTGTCCCGGTATGTAATTTCATCAGTTGACAAACATGACGTCAGTCGACAAACAAACAACTTTATGACGCATACAGCTCAATCCTTATAATGACGTCAGTCGACAAACATGACGTCATTCGACACACAAACATGACGTCACTCGACACACACACACACAGACAACTTATTTTTATATATATAGAAGATATAACTGTATAAATAAAAACAAGTTTTATGCGTGTTCTGTCTATCGAGTGACGTCATGTCATCAGGTTGTCATGTCGTCATGAAGTTAGTTGTCGTCATGTTTGTTATGACGATGACGTCATTAAAGGTATTTAAGAAATTCGTTCAAAGACAAATTTTTAATTGTAAGAAGATCGTGGACGGAAAAATGTTTAATTGTAAAATGACTGAAGAACCTACAATGGCAACAGCCGAGGAAGTTGCTCAAAGAGTCTATGCCAAAAAACTTGCTGTTGATAGAGAAAGTAAGAAAAGAAAGCGTGCAGAATGAACATTGACAAATTGAAGAAAGCAAATCAATAAAAAGAAGAAACTAAAAAAAATAAAAAACCAAAAAAGAATAAAAACTAAGAAAAGAAAAAACTAAAACAGAAAAAAAAACTAAAAAAGAAACTATATCTATATATATATAAATAAGTTGTATCTATGCATGTTTGTTTCTTTGTGGGTTTGCATTTGGCTTCATTATAAGTATATAAGGCTTTGTATATGACGTCATTATTAGATGACACTACAGACCGGGACACCGGGACACAAATGACGACCGGGACACAGAGACAGAGGGAATATAAATGACGACCGGGACACTCAAAGAGAAATTACAGACTGGGGTACCGGGACACAAATGACGACCACGACCAGGACACAAATGACGACCGGGACACAGGGAATATAAATCACGACCAGGACACAGGGACACAACTACAACGGGGACGCCGGGGGCACAGGGGGATATAAATGACGACTGGGACACAGGGAATGCTCGATTAGCAATCACCGTCAATAAAGCTCAAGGACAATCGTTAGAAAAATGCGGTATAGATCTGAATACATAATGTTTTCCCATGGACAATTATTATGTTGCATGTTCCAGAGTTGGTAAACCTGACAATATATTTATATGGACAGACAATGGGACAGCAAAGAATGTTGTATATTCGCAAGTTTTACGTAGTTAAAAATATATATGTATATATATATATATATATATATATATATATATGTATATATATGTATATATATATATATATATATATATATATATATATATATATATATATATATATATATATATATATATATATATATATATATATATATATATATATATATATATTCATATCTATATTCTATATCTATATTCATATCTATATTTCTATATTTATATTCATATCTATATATATATCTATATTCACAGGTGGGACACAGGGACACAACTCCAATGGCGCGTAACTAATATGGCGCGTAACGACTTACGCGCACGGGGGGGGGGCTTGGGGGACGCGAAGTGCCCCCACCAACTAGGTGTTGGGGTGGTACGAAGCGCCACCCCAACAACTAGTATATGTATATATATATATATATATATATATATATATATATATATATATATATATATATATATATATATATATATATATATATATATATATATATATATATATATATATATATATATATATATATATATATATATATATATATATATATATATATATATATATATATATATATATATATATATATATAAATCTATATATATATATATACATTTATATATATATATATATATATATATATATATATATATATATATATATATATATATATATATATATATATATATATACATTTATATATGTATAAATATATATATATATATATAAATATATATATATATATATATATATATATATATATATATATATATATATATATATATATATATATATATATATATATATATATATATATATCTATAGTGACATATAAGTAATGCATATAAGTACTAACGCCTCCATGGTTTTAAGCACGCTCATAGGGGGTAAGCTACAAGAGCTACTACTCCCTTAAGACGTTATTACGCACATCTGGGTCTGACACGATATTATAGCACAGGTGTTTACGTATATCCTATCATTCATGACAGCCAAAAGGTGCATGTTAGGTAATTGGATTTGAGGGTGACGTAGTCTTACGCGACTTAGTAGATTTATCAGTAATGACAAAGTCTCAAGTGACATGCTAGACTTCAGGAGCCCGTGGGGAAATCCTCGCTTTTAACTGAGGACGGCACACACGTGGGTGTTAAGCAATGACGGTCCACCCGTGGGTGTTATGGAATGACAGCAGAAATGTGGGTTTTACGTAATAGCGATTCATACGTGGAGTGTTACATAATGGTGGTACGTACGAGGGATGTGACGCAATCTTAAAAGTGGATGTTAAGTAATAAAGTCCCAGAGTTTCTGGGACTCTAAGTGACTGTTCAAATCGGACACCTATATAAATACTACCCACTGTTTCAAAGATACGAAAAAATTAGTGCACAAAAGACTATATGAGCATCTAACAAATAACGGATTTCTATCTGAAACTCAATTTGGTTTAAAAAAGACTTACAGTTGTGCCTGCCGCTTTAAAGTAAATGAAGAAGTAAACAATTCTCTGGAAAATAATTATTTTTCCATGACAATTTTTATTGATGTTATGAAAGCTTTCGATACTGTTGACTTTGGAATTTTGCAAGATAGATTGTCGAAGTTAGTTATAAGTGTTTGAGTTAGTTTGAGTCATATTTGTGAGGTAGAAGTGTAAAAGTTGCAATAGATAATAAAGTTTCACAAGTTTACTCATTGAATTGCGGAGTGCTACAAGGTTCTGTCCTAGGTCCTCTTTTATTTTTATTTATGTTGATAGTATAAGATTTTCTATCCCTGGTTATTTAACCTCTTTTGATGACGACAATGCTGTAGCTCTTATGGCCCAATCGTTGCCGGGATTGGTAGACCGAGCAAACTGTGCTTAACTTGCTGTGAATGCTTCAAAAACAAATTACATGGTTTTTAGGAGGACTAGTGAGCCCCAAGAATTACTTTCAGATCTTAAGTAAAATGGTGTTTCTTTGAAACAAACCCAAGAAACGCGTTACGTCGTGTTTCTTCTTGACTTCAAACTGAGTTGAAAGGCGCACAGTAAACTAGTTTCCTTCAAAATGTCAAGAGGAGTTGGAAAGCTACCGCGTCTAAAAAATGTGCTTTATTTGAAAGTTTTAATGTCACAGCACCATACTTTAATAGCTTCGTATATAAACTATAGTTGTTTAATCTGGGCTAGTAAATTTCAGCCTCATTATAGGAGAGTTCAAGTGCAGAATAAGTTAATTAGAATTGTAGGAAATTCTGATCGTGAAAGAGCTTGCACTTTATCCATATATAAGATATTTTGGATGTTGAAAAAATCAGAGAAATGGATATCGGTAGTTTAGTATATCAGAGTCTACATAAATTAAGGCCTCATATTTTAATGAGTTTATGCAGCTTGGTTCTTCTTATCATAATAATTACGCTCGAAATTCAAATAAATTTGTTCAAGAGTTGCGGAATATTTCCCAGTCGGCTCGTGTCAACAGATAAATGTGACCGACTGTCTGGAATCTATTCTCACAGGCAGTTAAGGAATCAGAAAGTCTACCTCAGATGAAGCTTCGCCTCAAGGACCATCTTCAGAACAGTTATTCATGTGGAGTATTCTAGACAGAGAGAAGGGTATCTACCCCCCATTTTTTTAAATTATCGTTATTTTTTTGTTTTGTTTTCTTCTT
Source organism: Artemia franciscana (assembly GCF_032884065.1). Classification (NCBI taxonomy): domain Eukaryota; kingdom Metazoa; phylum Arthropoda; class Branchiopoda; order Anostraca; family Artemiidae; genus Artemia; species Artemia franciscana. The sequence continues at coordinate 38,394,394 of NC_088872.1, read as the reverse complement.
TTGTCTTTTGTTTTCTTTTTTTGCAGTTTATTTATCTTATTTATTTATCTTTTGATGATAAGTGAAATATTTTATAGAAATGCATCGTATTAGAAGTTAGCTACGCCTACAGGTCATTGTGGCCAATTTCTTTTAGCTGATGAATGAATGTTTATTGTATTGTTTTCGAACTAAGTTACCTACATATCTAAAAATAGAAGAAAACATTACTTGTTTTCCATTACCGTAATTAATGAGATGCTGAGGGGAAAATCAATTACTAGATTTTGGTTGTATTTGAGGTGCATCTCTCTGCCAAATCATACTTCGGAACGGTATAATAAGCCCAGATAAAGCGATTGATCACTTCTTGGCGACATGATCTTAGCATTTTTGAGGGTCTTTCTTAGAGATTTTCAAAATATGTTTTTTATAGAGACTGATATAAACTTGTTAAAAACATAGGAAAATACTCCTTCTTAGAGAATATTTAGAGATTTTTTCTTACAGAATGATCCTAAGCTTGCTCAAAATATAGGAAAATGGTGGCACAAGGCATGTGACTTAATCCTATATTTTGTTCATTTTTTCTTGGTATTTTTTCTCTCACTCCCCAGCCTGTGACACTCAATGACTAACCCACCCCGAAGCAAGCGATTCCAAAGGGAAGGGGCCTAGCAAACAATCCCAGAAGGGGGGGGGTTGTTATTAGAGATAAATCTAAACGAAATTAAGAATTATGGAGATGCTTTAATTGAAATGCTACTTTTCTTTGAGCCATGGCTATGCATATTCACGCTACCGTGTCAATATGTGGCTGACCCAACCCCTAGCGAGCAATTCAAGTGGGCCTTTAACATTTAATTCCACTGGGGGTCAAGAAACCAATTCAAAGGGGACCCTAGCGAGCAATTCCAGTGGAGCCCCTAACATCCAATTCCACCGGCTCCCTAGCAACCAATACCACGGGGGGATGGCAAATTTTTAACACCAGAAAGTATCTAGAAAGATTCGATTCTCTTTTTGAGGGAAACAGAAAAGGTGATAGAAAGGGATGTTTATTTTTATCCGGAATTGAATTCACCAACACGGTAAAAAGTGCTTGATCGATTTTTGACTACTCATGACGGTGTACAACCACTGAAGGATAAAGAGATGTACTATTATGATCAAAAGATGGCACAGTGATTAAGCAGGCTATGGGATGATGATCAGACAATTGATTATCGAGCATGACATTTACTGTATTGGCATACCAATCACTCGATACAGCAACATGAGCCAAGTCAGAAGTTCATGAGGACCTATAACATACGTATAATTACACACTTAATCGAAACAATCAAGAAATCGCGCAATAATCGTTTAACTAATGTTGTACGTGGCGATGCTTGAAAGTTTGGCTTCGTTCATCTGAAGACCTAAAAAGAATTAGAAACGTACTTTTTGACGCTTAAGGCACACTCCTCCCCCAGCCTACACGTAGAACCACCCACCCTTCTCCATAACAGCTCAAGCTCTAATTTATACAATTGTGCACAATTTTTAAAGCTTCAACAGAATTATCAACTCATATGAAGCGTTAAAATAAATGTTTATGTTGCCGTTTGTTTTTAGGACTACCCGCAACTTTAAAAACCAATGCGCCATCGTACGGCATTAGTGCCTCTGAAACAGGAAGCTCAATACGCGTGTAATTTCTTCGGTAATTCTAAATCAATTAACTGTCTCGGAATTTTTACAAAATAGCTTTTTGGACTGCTTCGGGCTAGAATTGATGTTTTCAACCCGAAATGATTGAAAACGGTACTTTGCTTTGGGATGGTCTTTCTGGCTAAAATAAATGTCTATGTTAACCGTTATTTTGTAGGACTACCTAAATCTTTCAAAACCAATCCGTCAACGTACGGCATTACTACCTCTTAAACAATAGGCTCAATGCGTGAATACTTTTGTTAGGTAATTCTAAATCAATTGACTATCTCAGAATTTCCACACAATAGCTTTTTGGCATTCTTTAGGCTAAAATCTACGTTTTGCGCCACAATATGCTTGAAAATGCCAGTTTGCTGTGGGACAGCCTTTTTGGCCAAAATAAATATCTATTTTATCCGTATATTTAGTATCTGCACCTTTAGAAACGAATGTGCAACCGTAAAGCATTGCTGCCCTCTGGGACCCCTCATCATTCCGAAGACATTTTTAGGTATTTTACTTAAATAAAGCGGTGTTCCAGATTTCCCACTTCTGCCCTCCAATCCAGTCAATTCCACGCCATGTTCCATCGTTTCCAAGATTTTGTATGTGGCTGTCTCCGTGGTAATCTAGGGCTGACAAATGACACCTCTGGTGCACACTATCACACTTAAGGGTTTTTCAACCTTTCCCCCTCAAAAACAAATTTATAAACTAAAAACTGACTATTGTTTTTGTTTGAACTTGTTGCTTGCTTGCAACTAACTTCATGCTAATTTTTGTTCGTGGAGCTTGTTCTATGCTAATTTTTGTTTGTTAAACTTGTTGCATGTTGATTTTTCTCTTTGTGAAATTTGTACATGGATTTTTCTTATTACTGAACTGATTTTGCTCATGTGACTTGTTGCGTTCTGATTTTGTTCGTGAAACTTGTTGTAGAATGATGTTTCTCTTCGTGTAACTTTTACACTGATTTTTCTCCTCGAAAAACTGATTTTGTTCATGGAACTTGTTGTGCATTGATTTTTGCTCGTGGAACTTGTTGCATGCTGATTTTGCTTCGTGACACTTGTTGCATATTGTTTTTTCTCTTCGTGAAATTTATACAATGATTTTTCTCCTTCTGAAACTGATTTTATTTATGGAGCTTTTTGCGTGCTGATTTTTGTTTGTGAAACCTGCTTCATCTTGATTTTTATCTTCGTGAAACTTGTACATTGATATTCCGCCTCGTGAAACTGATTTTGATCATGGAACTTGTTGCGTGCTGATTTTTCTTCGTGGATTTGTTGGATGCTGATTTTTGTTCGTGAAATATTATGCATGTTGATTTTTCTCTTTGTGAAACTTGTACACTGCTTTTTCTTCTCGTGAAACCTATTTTGTTCATGGAACTTGTCGTGTGCTGATTTTTTGTTCGTGAAACCTGTTGAATGTTGAGTTTTTCTCTTCGTAAAACTTGTATATTGATTTTTGTTCCTGGAACTTATTGCGTGCTGATTTTCTTGTTCGTGAAACTTCTTGCATATTAATTTTTCCCATTGTAAGACTTGCATATTTATTTTTCTCTTCGTGAAACTGATTTTGTTCGTGAAACTTTTTGTGTGCTGATTTTTGTTCGTGAAACTAGTTGCATCTTGATTTTTCTCTTTCTGAAACTTGTACCTCGATTATTCTCCTCGTGAAACTGATTTTGCTCATGGATTTTGTTACGGGTTGATTTTTGTTCGTGGAACTTGTTGCGTGGTGATTTTTGCTTATGAAAACCTGTTGCATGATAATTTTTCTCTTCGTAAAATGTATATACTGATTTTTCTCCACGTGAAACTGATTTTGTTCATTCAACTTGTTGCGTGCTGATTTTTGTTCATGGAACTTGGTGGTCCTGTTTTTTGTTCGTAAAACTTGTTGCATGTTGATTTTTCTCTTTGTGAAACTTGTACATTGATTTTTTTTCCTGGTGAAGCTAATTTTGTTCTTGGAATTCATTGTGTGCTGATTTTTTTTTGTTCGTGCAACTTTATACGTCCTGATTTTGTTCGTGAAACTTTTTGCATGTTGGTTTTTTCTCTTCGTGAAACTTGTACATTGATTTTTCTCCTCGTGAAAGTAATTTTGTTCATGTAAATCGGTGAGTGCTGATTTGTTTTGTTCCTGGAACATGGTGCGTGCTGATTTTTTTCCGTAAAACCTGTTGCATGTTGATATTTCTCTTGCTGAATCTTGTACATTGCTTTTTCTGCTCGTGAAATTGATTTTCTTAATGGAACTTGTTGCGAGCGGATTTTTCTTGGTGAAACCTGTTGCATATCGATATTTCTCTCTGTGAAACTTGTACATTGATTTTTTCTCCTTGTAAAACTGATTTTACTCATGGAGCTTGTTGGGTGTTGATTATTATTCTTGGAACCTGTTACGTGCTGATATTTATTCGTGAAACATTTTGCATGTTCATTTTTCTTTTCTATAACTTGTACATTGATTTTTCTCTTTTTAAATCTGTTTTTGTTCATGGAACTTGTTTTGTGTTGATTTAGTTCATGTAACATGTTGTGCGGTGATTTTTACCCGTGAAAATTCTTGTATATTGATTTTTTTCTTCGTGAAACTTGTACACTGATTTTTCTTCATCTGAAACCGATTATGATCATGAAACGTATTGCGTTCTTGTTTTTGTTTGTGTAACTTGTGTCGTGCTGATTTTTTTCACGAAACTTGTTGCATGTTGATTTTTTTTTCTTCGTAAAACTTATACATTGATTTTTCTCCTCGTTGATTTTATTCATGGAACCTGTTGTGTGCTAATTTTTATTCTTAGACCTTGTTGCTTGCTGATTTTTGTTCGTGAAACTTAATACATGATGATTTTATCTTCGTGATATTTACCTTAATTTTTCTCCTCGTAGAACTGATTTTGTTCCTGGAATTTGTTGCGTGCTGGTTTTTCTTCTTGGAACTTGCTGTGTCCTGATTTTCTTTCGTGAAACATGTTGCACGTTGATTTTTCTCTTTGTGAAGCTTGCACATTGTTTTTCTTCCTCTTGAAACTGATTTTCTTCATGGACCTCATTGCATGCCCATTGTTTTCACTCTTAGAACTTGCTGCGTACTGAATTTTGTTCGTGAAACATGTTGCACGTTGGTTTATTCTTTGTGAAACTTATACATTGATTTTTCTCCTCGCAAAACTGATTTTATTTATGGAACCTATTTCATGCTGATTTTTGTTGTTGAAACTTGTTGCATGATGATTTTTCTCTTCGTGAAACTTGTACATTGATTTTTCTCCTTGTGAAAGTAATTTTGTTCATGTAAATCGGTGAGTGCTGATTTGTTTTGTTCCTGGAACATGGTGCGTGCTGATTTTTTTCCGTAAAACCTGTTGCATGTTGATATTTCTCTTGCTGAATCTTGTACATTGATTTTTTCTGCTCGTGAAATTGATTTTTTTCATGGAACTTGTTGCGAGCGGATTTTTCTTGGTGAAACCTGTTGCATATCGATATTTCTCTCTGTGAAACTTGTACATTGATTTTTTCTCCTTGTAAAACTGATTTTACTCATGGAGCTTGTTGGGTGTTGATTATTATTCTTGGAACCTGTTACGTGCTGATATTTATTCGTGAAACATTTTGCATGTTCATTTTTCTCTTCTATAACTTGTACATTGATTTTTCTCTTTTTAAATCTGTTTTTGTTCATGGAACTTATTTTGTGTTGATATAGTTCATGTAACATGTTATGCGGTGATTTTTACCCGTGAAAATTCTTGTATATTGATTTTTTTCTTCGTGAAACTTGTACACTGATTTTTCTTCATCTGAAACCGATTATGATCATGAAACGTATTGCGTTCTTGTTTTTGTTTGTGTAACTTGTGTCGTGCTGATTTTTTTCACGAAACTTGTTGCATGTTGATTTTTTTTCTTCGTAAAACGTATACATTGATTTTTCTCCTCGTTGATTTTATTCATGGAACCTGTTGTGTGCTAATTTTTATTCATAGACCTTGTTACTTGCTGATTTTTGTTCGTGAAACTTAATGCATGATGATTTTTATCTTCGTGATATTTACCTTAATTTTTCTCCTCGTAGAACTGATTTTGTTCCTGGAATTTGTTGCGTGCTGGTTTTTCTTCTTGGAACTTGCTGTGTCCTGATTTTCTTTCGTGAAACATGTTGCACGTTGACTTTTCTCTTTGTGAAGCTTGCACATTGGTTTTCCCCCTCTTGAAACTGATTTTCTTCATGGACCTCATTGCATGCCCATTGTTTTCACTCTTAGAACTTGCTGCGTACTGAATTTTGTTCGTGAAACATGTTGCACGTTGGTTTTTTCTTTGTGAAACTTATACATTGATTTTGCTCCTCGCAAAACTGATTTTATTTATGGAACCTATTCCATGCTTATTTTTGTTGTTGAAACTTGTTGCATGAGGATTTTTCTCTTCGTGAAACTTGTACATTGATTTTTCTACTCGTGAAATTTTGTCCATGGATTGCTACATCCTGATTTTTGTTCCTGAAGCCTTTCTCGTATGGAACTCATTGCACGCTGATTTTTTTCATTCCTTGAAATTACTGCGACCTGATTATTGTTCGTGGAACCTCTTGCTTGCTGATTTTCGTTCGAGAAACATGTTGCATGTTCTTTTTCTCTCCGTGAAACTTGTACGCTGATTTTTCCTCATGCAAATGTTTTGTTCATGAGACTTGGTAGCTTGTGGAACTTGATGCGTACTGATATTTTGATTGTGAAACTTATTACAAGCTGATTTTTGTTCGTGAAACTTGTTGCAAGTTGAGTTTGCTCTTCGTGATACTTGTTGCATGTTGATTGCTCTCTTCTTGAAACGTGTACATTGATTTTTTCCTCGTGAAACTGATTTAGTTCATGAAGCTTATTGCGTGCTGATTTTTGTTCGTGGAGCTTGTTGTATGCTAATTTTTTTTAGTTAAACTTATTACATGTTGATTTTTCTCTTTGTGAAACGTATACATTGATTTTTCTCCCCGTGAAACTAGTTTTGTTCCTTGGATTTGTTCAATGCTAATTTTTTGTTCGTGGGACTTGCTAAGTGCTGATTTTTGTTCCTGAAACGTTTTGCATGTTGAGTTTTCTTTTTGAACAAAAATCAGCATGTAAAAAGTTCCACGAATAAAAATCAGCACACAATAAGCTCCATGAACAAATTCAGTTGCATGAAGAGACAAATGGGTGTTCAAGTTTCACCAAGAGAAAAATCAACATGCTCAACTTCCATGAGTAAAGTCATTTTCTATAGGAGAAAATCAATGTACAAGTTTGACAAATAGAAAAATCAATATGCAAAAAGTTTCACGAACAAAAATCAGCACACAACCAGTTCCACGAACAAAAATCAGCTCGCAACAAGCTCCTGGAGCAAGATCAGTTTCACAAGGAGAAAAACCAAGGTACAAGTTTTATAATGAGGAAAATGGATATACAAGAACTTACACAAAAAAAAATCAGCACGCAATAAGTTCCGGGAACACAAGTCAACACGCAAGAAGTTCCATGAACGAAAAATCAACACGCAACAAGTTTCATGAACCAAATCAGTTTCACGAGGAGAAAAATCAATATTCAAGTTTCATGGACAAAAAAGCAACAAGTTCCACGAACAAAAACAGCAGGCAACAGGTTCCATGAACAAAATTAGTTTCACAAGGAGAATAATCAATATACAAGTTTGACGAAGAGAAGATCGTGCAATAGTTTTGACGAACAAACTATGTTTCACGAGGAGAAAAATCAATGCACAAGCTTAACGAAGAGAAAAATCAATATGCAACAAGTTTCGGAGAAGAAAAATCAGCACGGAACACGTTCCATTAACAAAATCAGTTTCACGAGCAGAAAAATGAGTGTACAAATTTCACGAAGAGAGAAATCAATATGCGACAAGTTTCACGAACAAAAAAAAATCAGCGCACAATAAGTTCCACGAACAAAAGTCACAAAGCGACCAGTCCCATGAATAAAATTAGCTTAGTGATGAGAAAAAATCAGTGTTCAAGTCTAACAAAGAGAAAAATCAACACTGAACAAGCTCCATAAACAAAGAATCATCATTCAAGAAGTTCCATTAGCATAATCAGTTTCACGGGGAGAAAAATCAAAATGGAACACATTTCACGAATATAAATCAACATGCAATAAGTTTCACGAACAAAAATGAGCCTGCAACAAGTTTCATGAATAAAAATCGGTTCGCAACAAGTTCAGTGAACAAAATAAGTTTCAGGAGGAGAAAAATCAATGTACAAGTTTCACGAAGAAAAAGTCAACACGCAAAAAGTTTCACGAACAAAAAATCAACACGCAACAAGCTCCACGAACAAAATCAGTTTAACGAAGAGAAAAATCAATGTGCAAGTTTCACAAAGAGAAAAATCAACTCCACTCCTCGAGTTTGTTTGGTATAACACGTAAGTACCCTACATAGTTTACAGGAATTATGGGAGACCCAGGAAAAATCATTACTATTAAGTCCCAGGAAAAAGCTGAAAAGTGGCATCCATAAGTTTGTTGATTAGGTAGACCGCTAAGACTAGTAAAAAGCAAATTTGACACTAATTTTGGATACATTTATCTGCGATGCCCAAAAATAGACCCAATTTTCGTCTCTTACTTGTTTATAACGTATGGGGCATTTTGACAGGGCTAGGTAGACTTTTTGCTTAACTGGGATAACGAGTTTCATTCCCTCAGATCCTTACGCAAAGTTACCAAATGACAGCGATCATACTTCATTTTAGCATTAGTTATTGCCTCAGAACAAAGCAATTTTGGTCGACGTTAATGCTTATTCGAAAAAATATGATGATTACTCAGTACTGCACTTGCATTTTGAATGTTGTCACTTGATATATCGTACAGATTGGGGTTTTACGACTGCGCAAACCAAATTAAATGCATGATGCCACTTATAAAAACAATAAGCGTATAACGTTTGCGCAAAAGAAGGTCAAGGATACTGCTTAAAACATAAAACTAGGAAGCCTCCCCCCTTTTCGTGGAAAAATACAGCCCAAATGATAAATTCCCAATGCATTTTGCCATGCTAAACAATTAAAAGGTAATTGTAAAAGATCCTCTTGTTTCAACCGGTCTGCCCATACATTCAATCAGCTGTGACAATATGGTATCTAGGGAAAGAGAATGACAAGGGCACCAATAATTAATAAAACTGACAAATTTTATCAGAGAGTGAAAATAGAAATAAAAACAAGGAATGAGGGCACCAGAAAAATAAATCTAAGGGCGCTGACCCCCCAGATCCCCTTGGATTTTGGCAATGATGGAGCATAAGGTAAACAGAAAATCATTGAATGTGCACAAATGATAATGCAATTACTCAGAAATATAAGACATTACTTCGTCGGGCAGCAGGTAACTTCAGAAAATTAAAAGAAGCCCAAGACAGAAAATAAAGAGAATTCAAGTCCAGCAAGTGTTTCAGTAGGGAACAGTTTGTGTCTTGTGCAAGAGTCCTTGCTTTGTCATAGAGTTTTGAAAGTGGCTTCATTGACCAGAGAAAAGTTTACATCCAAGCATTAGAACAGTACGAGACATTAGACACTAAGAATTAACCCTGGAGGCATGTGTTTAAGTTTTTTAAGGATTCCGAGACTTCTGGAGACCTTCATTTTAGTCAGGTCAACATCATGCTTGAATGAAAAATTTTCATCTAGAAGAATTCCTAGGAATAGGAAAAATTGATCTTTAGGTCTAGTAAGGGAATCCCTCGATACCTGTACTTCATTTAAACCAGAGCAAGCCCTTGAAACTCTTAAGAAAATAAGAAAACATTACTTTTCAAGTTACTTATATCTCAAGCCATCACACTCTTGGTCTGACAGAAACGGTTTAATGCTGTATTTGTAGTCGGCGATAATCAGCTTAGCGTCAGAGAGTGTATATACACTACAATGAAGCCTAGGTATATTTTAATGAAATCCCAAAATTTGCAATCCCAAATGCATTCCCAAAATTTAGAATAAAAAAACAGTTAAAAAGGTTTCAAGTTATGCTCAAATAACAGGACCGGAAAACAAGAAACCGATAACTGGAAATTAAGGTAAAACATTGTTGTTTTTCGAAGACTTAGAAATCAGAAGAGGGCTAACATGTCAATTTGGCAACCCTCCCGAGAGTAGGTTTTTGATCCAGGATTCATTACTGAGAGTTTCATAAATGCTTTTTTTCAACATTTGAGGCACTGTAATTAACATCAAACCTAACCTGAATAAGTCTTTCAAAAAGGATAATTATATTTGAATGGAGATCAAAGATGATTCAATTTGGGCTATATACTTGTACATTAGGAGGGGTAGAGTACAGTGGAGCCAGAGTTGAGATGTGTTGATTAACCTATAATTATTCGATGTATTATAAAGAAAAGTTTTATGTTCTTAACATGTTTCCTTCTCAACTGCCTTTATTCTAGATTTATACCGAACGCGCCTAGGAACACTCAGGCAGATATTATCATTCATTGCATCTGAGCTGGGCTAAGTCGTAAATTTTATTAAAGTCTTTTTACCTCTTTTAATATGACGTCCAAAAAATAAACAAAAAGAAAACACTTACTACTCGCTTACCTTCATTCGGGCCTGCGTTTATATAACATATAATATATTATATAATATATACATTAGGAGGGGTAGAGTACAGTGGAGCCAGAGTTGAGATGTGTTGATTAACCTATAATTATTCGATGTATTATAAAGAAAAGTTTTATGTTCTTAACATGTTTCCTTCTCAACTGCCTTTATTCTAGATTTATACCGAACGCGCCTAGGAACACTCAGGCAGATATTATCATTCATTGCATCTGAGCTGGGCTAAGTCGTAAATTTTATTAAAGTCTTTTTACCTCTTTTAATATGACGTCCAAAAAATAAATAAAAAGAAAACACTTACTACTCGCTTACCTTCATTCGGGCCTGCGTTTATATAATATAGGACAGAGGAAAATGTCATTAGTGTTAATTGTATTATAAGGTCAATAATCATTATTGTGTTCATACTCCTTATCGTTTCAACGATATCATAACAAACGTTTAATATCAATCTAACGTTTCAAATATCATAACAATGACTGTCGCAAAGCCAATAATCATCAGGCAGCCACCAACCAACCAACCCGCAAATAACACTGCAACACTCTGCAACACAAATATCATAACAATGACCGTCGCAAAGCCAATAATCATCAAGCAGCCACCAATAATAGCATCAATAAGGTCAATAAGGTCAATAAGGTCAATTATAAGGTCAATAATCATTATTGTGTTCATACTCCTTATCCATTCAACTATTAAGAACACAAATATCATAACAATGACCGTCGCAAAGCCAATAATCATCAAGCAGCCACCAACCAACCAACCAGCAAATAACACTGCATAATACGCGATATCATCAAATAGCCACATTTTATATTAACACACCAACCATATAAAACCGTCTAATTACTCATCTTGTAGTCATCTCTGCCAAAACGATCCTCTAAAACCGGTTTCTATCCACACGGAATGATTTCGCTTGGAGTTTTTTTTAGATTTCACGTGTTTCACATGATATAGGTAATAATCGAAGTAATCATCATATAAATAATCATGTAAATAAAACTTAGACAATTATAGTAAATCATTAAGTCAGAATCAGATCAGAAAACTTTGGCAATTCTCGATGATTCAGATGTACCTGAACCCATAGTGCAGTGTCCAAGAAATGAAATATTTTTGTTTTTAATTAATTTAGTCATGAGTTTATTAAACTAGGAGGGGTGCAACAATTTTTGGGTGCCCTAGTCAGTAGTGTGCATAAATGGGGCCTACTAATTCCAATGCCTTTTACTGCCCACACATTCGAACTTTCTGAATTGTGCTGACCTTGTAAATTTTGTAACAAGTGAACCCTCAGTTCAATTTAACCGTCTTTTTGTTGTTGTGTTTCTTATGTTGCGTCACCTCGTTTTTTTTTTAAATTAATAAATCCTTTTCACTTATGTATTTGTTGACTTTATTTCATTTGGAGAAAAGTTGGGCTTTATTTAGTTGTTTCAAGAAAGCAAGCTAAGTTTATCCAATAGTTGAAGAGGTCTTGAAAAATGTGCTTCTATATAGTTATTAAATATAAAAAAACTAGTTTTTTTTAACTGAAAGTAAGGAGCGACATTAAAACTTAAAACGAACAGAAATTACTCCGTATATGAAAGGGGCTGTTCCCTCTTCAACGCCTCGCTCTTTGCGATAAAGTTTGACTCTTTCTCTCAAATCTACTTTTTAAAACAGTGAAAAACTTTAGCGTAAAGAGCGTTGCGTTGAGGAGGGAACAGCCCCTTTCATATACGAAGTAATTTCTGTTCGTTTTAAGTTTTAATGTCGCTCCTTATTTTCAGTTTAAAAAACTTGTTTTTTATTGAATTTATGAACGTTTTTGAATTAATACATGTCTTGGTTTTGGCTCTCCGCACATGAATATTCAGAACGAAATTTGCATTTTTTTTTCCTAAATGGCTTTTTCTTAGCTTTGATCAGACGATTTTGAGAAAAAAGGAGTGGGAGGGAAGGCCTAGCTGCTCTTCAATCTTTTGGCTACTTAAAAATGCAACTAGAACTTTTAATTTTTTTACGTAATGTTTTTATTAATAAAAAATATACGTAACTTCCGAATTAACTTTTGTAACGAACTTCTATATTCCTATGTTTTTACTACGTAGGTGAGGGGGGTTTTTCCCCTCTTTAATACCTTGCTCTTTATACTAAAGCTTAAATTTTGTCCCAATTCGTTAAGAATGACTCCTGAATAACAAATGCCGTAGAAGAAATAGTTGAAATTACTAAAAATACTTTAGTGTAAAGAATAGGTATTTAGGAGGAGATGAGCCCATCCTATGCGTAATAATTTCCGTTCTTTTTGTTTTAATGCTGCTCCTTACTTTCAGTTAAAAAATCTTGTTCATATTTATCTTTTCATTGTCTTTTGTTTTGAATAAAATTAGAAAATCCTGCATCCCCTTCATGGAAATTCTCTTCTCCCATGAAAAATTCCCACATGGAAAGATCCTTCCAAGTGACCCCCTCCCCTTAACCCCTCCCTTACCAGGAAAAACATTCCCCTGGAAACGTCTGTACACTTCCCAATAACCATTACTGTATGTATTACATAAAAAAAACTAGTTTTTTTAACTGAAAGTAAGGAGCGACATTAAAACTTAAAACGAACAGAAATTACTCCGTATATGAAATGGGTTGTCCCCTCCGCAATCCCTCGCTCTTTACGCTAATGCTTTTAATTGTATTAAAAAGCAGAATTGTGGCAAAGAGTCAAACTTTAGCGTAAAGAGCGAGGGATTGCGGAGGGGACAACCCATTTCATATACGGAGTAATTTCTGTTCGTTTTAAGTTTTAATGTCGCTCCTTACTTTCAGTTAAAAAAACTAGTTTTTTTTATGTAATTTCTGAACGTTTTTGAATTAATGCATGTTTGATGTTGGCTCTCCACACATAAATTATTAAAATGAAATTTGTATATTAATTCCTTTTTTGGCTAAATGGCTTTCTCTTAGTTTTGATCAGACGATTTTGAGAAATAAGGGATGGGAAAGGAGGCCTAGTTGCCATGCAATTTTTCGGTTACATAAAAAGGCAACTATAAATTTTTATTTTTAACGAATTTTTCTATTAGTAAAAAATATACGTAACTTAAGAATTATCTTACGTAACAAACTTTTATATTCTTTAATTTTTATTACGTATAGGAGAGGGTTTGTACCCTCGTTAATACCTCGTTCTTTACACTAAATCGCAAGTTTTGTCCCAATTCTTTAAGAATGACCCCTGAATCAGAAAGGCCGTAGAATGAATAGTTGAAATTACTAAAAATACTATAGCATAAAGAGCGAGGTATTTATCTCCTCCTAAATACCTCGCTCTTTATGCTAAAGTATTTTTAGAACCCCTCACATGCGTAATAATCTCTGTTCGTTTTAAGTTTCAATGCTACTCTTTACTTTCAATTGGAAAAAAAATTTTCCATGTTTATTTTTTCATTGTTTTTTTATAGTAATTTTAGAAAATCCTGCGCCCTTTTCATTGAATTTCTGTTCCCCCATGACACATTTCTCCATGGAAAGATCCTCCCACATAGCCCCCTCCCCTCAACCCCACCCCCAAAACCAAAAAAAATTCCCCTGAAACCGACTGTACACTTCCCAATAACCATTATTATATGTAAACACTGGTCGAAGTTTGTAAGTTGCAACCCCACCCCCAGGGACTTTGGGGGAGTAAGTCATTCCCAAAGACATAGTTATTATGGTTTTTGACTATGCGGAACAAAATGGCTATCTCAAAATTTTGATCTGTTGACTTTGGAGAAAAAATGAGCGTGGGAGGGGGCCTAGGTGCCCTCCAATTTTTTTGGTCACTTAAAAAGGGCACTAGAACTTTTCATTTCCGTTAGAATGAGCCCTCTTGCGACATTCTAGGACCACTTGGTCGATACGATGACCCCTGGGGAAAAAAAAAAAACAAAAAACCAAAAAAAAACAAACAAATAAACACGCACCCGTGATTTGTCTTCTGGCAAAAAATTCAAAATTCAACATTTTTGTAGATAGGAGCTTGAAACTTCTACAGTAGGGTTCTCTGATACGCTGAATCTGATGGTGTCATTTTCGTTAAGATCCTACGACTTTTAGGGGGCGTTTCCCCCTATTTTCCTAAATAAGGCAAATTTTCTCAGGCTCGTAACTTTTGATGGGTAAGACTAAACTTGATGAAACTTATATATTTAAAATCAGCATTAAAATGCAATTCTTTTTATGTAGCTATTGATATCAAAATTCAATTTCTTAGAGTTTTGGTTACTATTGAGCCGGATCGCTCCTTACTACAGTTCGTTACCACGAACTGTTTGAAACACTGGTCAAAGTTTGTAACTTGCAACCCCTCTCCCGGGGACTGTGAGGGAGTAAGTCGTCCCCAAAGACATAGTTATTATGTTTTTCGACTATACTGAACAAAATAGCCATCTCAGAATTTTGACTTTTTGACTTTGGGGAAAAAATGAGCGTGGGAGGGGGTCTAGATGCCCTCCAATTTTTTTGTCACTTAAAAAGGGCAATAAAACTTTTAATCTCTGTTAGAATGAGCCCTCTCGCAACATTCTAGGACCACTGGGTCGATACGGTCACCCCCGGGGAAAAGAAAAAAAAATTAAACACGCACCTGTGATTGGTCTTCTGGCAAAAAATACGAAATTCCACATTTTTGTAGATAGGAGCTTGAAAATTCTGCAGTAGGGTTCACTGATATGCTGAATGCGATGGTGTGATTTTCGTTAAGATTCTATGACTTTTAGAGAGTGTTTTCCCCTATTTTCCAAAATAAGGCCAATTTTCTCAGGCTCGTAACTTTTCATATGTAAGACTAAATTTGATGAAACTTATATATTTAAAATCAGCATAGAAATTTGATTCTTTTGATGTATCTATTAGTATCAGAATTCCATTTTTTAAAGTTTCGTTTACTATTTAGCCGGGTTGCTCCTTACTACAGTTCGTTACCACGAACTGTTTGACAGATGGATAGAACCTTGAAGCTGAAAAAATACTCATTTCCTTACCCTGAAATAAACCAAGGATATAAAATATGATATTAGTGTTTTAATAATTTCTATGTTATTTAAATCTCTTGTGTGATAACAAAAGCAAATTTTAAACTATCAAAATCTTTTGATCTAGATTAACTGATTAAAAAGAAAAGAAACTTAGAAAAACAGTCTCGTTAACTCTTGGTCATTCGACACGAAAATCTTGTAAAAAGTAAAGTTCTTTTCGGAGCGGGGGAACTGTCATAATATGAAACTATTAGGGAAACTTTATCAAACAGTTCGTAGCAGCGACTCAAGAGTAACCGAAGGCTTAGGAAACAGAGCAATGGTAACAATGGATACATAAAAAAAAAAAAAAAAAAAATGAATTTTGGTGTTTATTCAGAATAGATACAACTCATAAATTTTAATGTTACCCATCGCAAGTTACGAGCCACATATTGACACGAGATTTGGGAGGATATATCCACAGAGGTTCCTTGTTTTGGGGGGAGGGGATTTTTCTTGGAAGGGGGCTGGATTTCTTGGTATTATTTAAAAAACCATCAGAATTCCAATATAAGAAACAAGCTTATTTGAATTAGAGTAAGATGCAACGTAAATACTTAAAACGCACATAAATTAAAATGAGTATGAGGGGAGAAGCCCCCTCCTCAATTAATTCCTCTTTAAGGCAAAGTTTTTTTGGAAGTTTCAAAAAGAATTTTGTTATTATAATTAACCAACCACTGTTTGTTATGAGTCATTCTTAAATAATTTGAACAAAAAGTCAAGGTTTGGTGTAAAGAGTGAGGTATTGAAAAGGAGGCAATCCTCCTCATAATCGTGATTACTTCCGCTCGTTTTAAGTTTTAATGTTGCTCTTTACTTTCTGTTGAATTTTTTTTGTATTTAATTGACTTTAATGGCACACAGGAAGTCACAGGTAACAACAATCCTTAAAAGGGAGAAAAAATCACCATGATTGTGTGATTCTTACTCTAGGCAGTTCCCCTTTTGAACGACGACTTGCTTACGCGGTAGTCAATTATATTTTACAATCTAGGTTCAGGGAATAGGCGGAGCGACAAAATTTAAGCAAATATTAAGTCAAAAAATAAAACCTGTCAATAAATTATAAACAGAGCCCTTACTAGGACGGTTGCAACTTGCAGCAAGAAAGTGCTATTTTAGCACTACTTCATTATGTATAACACTGTGGCACGTGGTCAGGGATTCTGCAATAGCACCAAAGTAGTATTGTAGAACTATTACAGTCAATTTTTGACTATAGCACCAAAAATCAATATGTAGCATACAATTTTGGGCAATTGTAGAACTTTAAGAACTGAAGACGGTGGCAATCGTGTTTATAAGCGATTAAAGCAATGTTGAAATGTTTCAGCCAATTGACATAAAGGACTCGATTTATATGTTTAAATAGAGCACCACAATGCCTGCTTTTTTGTGAATCTTCAATTGCTTTTGTCGCATATAAATTGAGTATCGAGAGCCTGGCGGCTTTGCTGCCGGGCCCCGGCACTAGACACACAACAGGCTTCTATATATGGATTCTAATTGACGCTTGTCTTCTAGCCTCAGAAAAGTTGAGTCTTTTCTTTATATCATGACGCCATGACACGTTCTATACAGCTACCCTGGGAAAAATACGATTTCTTTCTTAAAGTTTGGATCTATTTAGATCGTCTTTGTCTCCAAATATGTCAATTTGTCGATTTCGAGTCCAGGCTCTGTCATTGCTATGTGATAAGCTCATGTATATTGAATCTCATTGTCACTTATCTTGTAACCGCATACAATATGAGCCTCTTCTTGATGTGTTGGCGTCAGCATAGATTAGATGCAACCCTTATGAGAAAAATGCAAAGTCTTCCTTAAAATTGTGACCTTTTTAGATCGTTTTTAGTTGCCAGAAATGTCAATATGCCGGTTAAGAAAAAAAAAACTATGTGGTCAATTTCGATACGGGCCCCGGCACTTGGCAAGTGGTAAACTTGTATATATTCATTCTTTTTCTATGCAACAACCTCCAAATGAGTGAGATTTGTTTGTTTCTCCTTACTAGGAAAAATAGAGGGCTCCTTAGCCAACACAAAGAACATCGAAAGGTCCCAATGACTTGTAATAAAGAGTTGCGTTGTTTATGGCATCTTTGTAGATTTTTACTCGGTTTTGAGTCATATTTTGTTGGAACCGAAGATTGTGATGGTATTTTGAGCCATATTTTGTTGGGACCTAAGATTGTGATGGTGTTTTGAGCTATATTTTGTTGGCATCGAAGATTGTGATGATGTTCTTATTGTATCGTAATATTTCTTTTATACTTCACTTTCATTTTTGACTCGGTTTGATTTTTGCAGTCACTTGTCTTCTGATTGCACAATTTTTGTTTTTCACGCCATTTTTTATCACGTTCTGATGGTTCAATAATAATCTGATAATAATAATTCTGATAATCTGATGATTATTGAATCAAGTCCGATCTTTGGCAAGAAATCTAAATCTAAAACGCATAGCAGGCCTACTGCATATCATTTCTTACTTTTGGACGAAATGGAACAGCTTGAACCCCATTCACCGTCTCCTGTGGATTATGTTGCTGGTGATCAAGAATGATTTAGGTTTAATTCCTATCCGCAGAACCCAGAAAAGCAGACAGTTAAAATGTGAATGTTTTTTGTACCCTTCAACCTTTCCGGATGTTTTAGACTAACTGCAGGTCAACGAGTCCACTTTTTTTATTTTTGCTTTTCTCAATATTAACTTTACTTCCTTATTTCACCTGCAGGGCGTGGCTCAGCATAGAGTTTTGTCATCCTTCTCCAACTGGTAAGATCAGCAGCTAATGCTGCATCGTGGACATCGATGTTTGCAAACTTCAAGTATTTTGAAAGACTATTGGACCATCGATATATCAGTCTGCAGCGTGGTTGTTTCCAGCCAGCTTCTGCGGAGTTAAAGTCCAGCGCGATTTTCAAAGGTAGGTGTGATGTCATTCTAAGGACATGGCTGTACCATCGCAGAGTGCTCCCGCAGTTTGGATGGAAAACAGCGTCTGCTGCGTTGTCAGCAGTAACTTCTCACTTCTGACAAAGTCAAACCATCTCAGGCGTTCTATCCTTCTAAGTCTTTTCATCTGGAACACGTCTACGGTCTTGAAAGCTGTGATTGTGGCCGACCAGGTTACTGCTCCATCAAGAATTAGAGACCCGACCAATAAGTTGAAGATTCAAAACTTAATGTTTCTACTAATAATTGATTTCCACCATAAATGACGATCTAACCTCCCCATGGCAGCAGATGCGTTGGCTATTCTTGCTTGTTGTTCAGGGAGAAGTGAGCCATCAGCAGCAATGACAAAGCCCAAGTATGTGAATTGCTGAGCCACGTCGACAGTAGTTGCTTGGTCCAGGGTCACAGGAGGGTTGACGATGCTAGAGGATGGATCAACGACCATAATCTTGCTTTTTTCCCAGTTGACCTGTAGTCCTACTTTCGCAACTTATTCTTGTAGCATGTGAAGTGTTTCGACCAGTTGGTCCATAGATTTCACCATGAGTCCAAGGTCGTCGGCAAAGTCAACATCCGAGAGAATGTGATTGCCATATTCAAGTCCAAATCCAAGCCTTGAGGTTGTCTTCACCATGAAGTGGTCTAGGGTGACGTTAAGCAGCTTGGGTGCATCGGCACAACCTTGCCGAACCCCTCTTCAAATTCGGAAGAGTGGTCTTTGTCGGCTATGGACTGGAATGCAGCTCTTTGTTCCGTGATGGAGTTCTTTGAAGAGTCTGCATTAAGTATCTGACAGGCCGATGGACTTCAAGATGCTCTAGAGGGCATTCCAGTCAATTAAATCGAAAGGAGCTCGGAAGTCCACAATGGCGATGAGTGCCGTTTGCTAAACTCTGGTTTTTTCGACTACTTGACAGACTGTAAGTATTTGCTCTATGGTTGATCGCTCTACCATAAAACCGACTTGTTCCGGTCGTCAGATTCGTTGGATAATTTTTCGGCAACGATCCAGAAGCACCATTGAGAAGAGTTTGCCAGGTACTGAGAGAAAGGCTATTTCCTGGTAATTGCCACAGTCCCTTCACCTACCTTTTGTAAGGACATGATGGTTCCTCCTTGCCAGTCTCCCGAAATGACCTCTGTTTTGAACTGAAACGACGGTTCCCAATGTAGGAATCTTGCTTTCAGTGAGATATCAAAGATCCTTGAACAGACTGCCTATGTTTTTCTTCCTTGCGATTTTCTTTATTTCGTCAGCTTTGTTTCGGACGATCTTCTCTCAGTCTCAATGGATAAGCTTGTTGTGGACGCCACTTAGCTTCCTGTAGGGGACCATGTCACCATGTAGTCTAGCCTTCCACCTCAATTTTATGGCATACGAAGTTTCTTCTGAAATTCAAGCTTTCATGAGGCGCCTCTTCTTGCCTACGACTAGTTGCGTGGCTTCATCCGTTTGAGTCTTGAAGTACTTCCAGGCATCATAGCTGTTTGTGAGAGTAAGAAGTATCTCGAATTGCTTCAGGACCTCGACAGCGTACTTTTGCATGGCGTCCAGCTCTCTCGGTCTCAAGACATCAATAGCTGTTGGCCTAGTTTCTGACCGGTGAGCTTTCAGGCGAAACTGAAATTATGCACAGAGAAGTCTGTGGTCAGAATTGCTAAGATCGGCTGATCTCTCGTTCTGCAATTCCTCAGCGACGACCTTCAGTGTTTCGAGATGATAACATAGTCGGCCATTTTTTGGTGTGGCTGTCGTTGTTGTACCTTGTATATTGTTGAATGATTTTGCGCTGGAAGTACCTCTTTGCAACAACAAGGTCGTGAGATACAAAGCTCGGTTAGGCGAAGAACATTGTCATTAAGGAAGCCTGGCGTTACGCGTCCTCTGGTGCCCTTCAATACACTTGTATCGTTTCTTACTGTTGCGTTGAAGTCCCCAAGCAGAACACCGATGTCGTTGGGGAATACACTTACAAGCTCTTTGGAGAGCTCAGCATAATTGGCATCATCATTGGAATGCTTCGTCGGAGCGTAACACACTAAAAATGTCATTTTAACATGTGTATGCTGGAACCGTGTTTTCATAAATCTGTCCGAAATTGCTTCGTGGGACAACAGGTACTTTCTTGCCAGGCTGTTGAGCACGAGGCTGAGACCATTGCTTCTTGAACTACCACCAGACCAGAACAATGAGTGATTATCGCCTATTCGTTCTTCACCAATGTGGATCAGGTGGGTCTCTCTATGCCCTGCAATACCTATCTTGTTCTCACGTAGTTCTCTAGGTAAAAGGCACTTAGCTGCAGCTGTGTTCAGGGTTAAAAATTCCAGGTGGCTATATTTAGTCCCCTTTGGTAAATAAGTTTAAATCCGTCGGTATTTCTGACGTTGTCAGCATGTCTGTTGACGCGCTGTGGCCGTGATCTTATGACCGTGAAATAAATAGTCTAGAAAAAAAACAAAACGAAATCACAATTAAAATGCTTTTTTCGGCATACATAGCGAACATGAATATTAGAATAGAGTCCGTATCCGAGGCTGATTTATCACTTCGCGTAGCAATTGTTTTCACGTGAAGGTTCACTATCTATTCTAAGTTGATCTAGAAGGTTGAAGGTTGATCTATTCTAAGTATCCAAAACGGGAAGGGATGGTGCTTAAATGCGCCCATCTAGATTGGGGATTTCGAATTTAAACAATATTTGAAGTATCACCTGCAATTATCTCCTCAGTAACTCCTCCCTTGCAAAATATTCTGCATCAAAGCTGTTTACCTCCTCAGCTAGCGGGGTGCTAAAACATCATGAAGAACTGTTTAATGGCTCATTTTAAATGAAATTGTTTTATATAGTCGCTTTTGTAATTAATCAAAGCAATTTTTTAACATGAAATAGTTTTTGGACGAAAACTACATTTTTTGTAGTGCTTCCTTATTTACTACACAAAAAAAACTTCGGGTTTTTACCCAGCGAATCTAGTTAAGAGCAAACGACATTTGTAACGTTTTTAAAGCGATAATCATTCAAATTCATCATCTTCAAAGACATCAAATATAACACAAATTTGAAATTTTGCTACTCACAAGAGCTCTATCCACATAACATTTTAGCATGACGTCATTCTTTATGTAATTTCCTTTAAAATAAGCCATTAAACAACCCTGCATGGTGATTCAGTGCCCAATAACTGCGGAAGAAAAACAAAACAAAAAAATGACACTTACGAACTAGGCAGATCCTTTATATAATTATAGTTAGTATATGTCTCGGTTTGCTATTTTCTAGAATTAAGCTATCTCGACAATAAGCACCGCAAAAGCCAATTGTCATCAAATATATAATTATAATCAAGTTTTCGTAAAATTTTATTTATTTTAAAATTTTGCTTTTTGCTAATTACAAAAGTGACTATATAAAGCAACTTAATATAAAATGAGCCATTAAACAGATATTCATGATGCTCCAGTACCCCGCTAGCTGAGAAGATAAAACAAAGGAAAAAAATAGCTTCGATGCAGAATATTTTGCAAGGGAGGCGGTACTGACGAGACAATTGTAGATGATGTTAACCATAACGTTGTTTTAGGCCGAAATCCCCAATTATGATGAGCGCTTTTAAGCACCATCCCTTCCCCTTTTGGATACTTAGCATGGATCAAGTGTTGGTTTTTGTGAGCCGTGACTCTAGGCATCCCCAAAATTGAAGTAATGAAGACAAGGGAGAGGGAGTTGATGGGATAAAATAAGCTCAACAATTTAGTTGGTAGCGAATATATATCAATCAATCAATCAATCAATTTATTTATAGCCCATCTACAAAAAAGACACCGGAACGCCCTTAAGATGGAGTAATAAGAGAAAAAATAAAACAAAAAGAAGATACAAATCAACACAAACAAACAATTAAATAAGTAATGCTGACCATGGGTGAGACACTATCGACATAGAAGAACGAAAATCATGAAGCCTTTTATCAATAATAGATGCAGGAGAAACTAGGCGGAATTTATTCATTAAGGAACTATTTCTGGTCCAAGGAGGGTAACTGAGAAGGAATTTAGCATAACGAAAATATACTCCACGAACAGATAGTTTCTGAGGTTCACTAAAAATCTCCCAAACCGGACAAAGAGAAAGGGGATGAGGTACAACTAGGCTATTATAAATTTTCGAAAGATTTAATTTATCAATGTGTTTAATATTAGATACAATTGAAGCATAAGCAATTCTCAGTTTTTTCTTCAAATTTTCAAGGGATAATTTCACAGTTTTTTTCATATTTTATCCAATAGGCATTCCAAGGTAAACTAATTTTTGAGAAAGGGGGACTTGAACATTAGGTAAAGATAAAAAAATGAGGCCATTTGTTTCTCTAAAATTGAAAGCTACAACAGCAGTTTTTTCAACATTGAAAGAAAGCCCAATATTTTTATATTCATTGTAAAGCTGATTAAACGCGTTTTCACATCCACTAAAAGTACGGCTTAGATTCAAAACGTCATCTGCAAAAGTTATTAAAGACAAGTTAAATGCACGGTAATTACAACTAAAATTAACAGACCCAGTTGAAAAGAAAATTATCTATTTTCTCATTTTTTTTTTAAATAATGCTAGAAAATCCTGCGCCCCCTTCATTGAAATTCTCTTCCCTCATGAATAATTCCTCCATGGAAAGATCCTCCCACATAACCACCCCCCTGACCCACCCCCACCCAACGTGAAAAAATCCCCCTGAAAAGGTCTGTACACTTCATAATCACCATTACTATATGTAAACAATGATCAAAGTTTGTAAATTAAAGCCCCTTCCCGGAGGACTCTGGGAATTAAGTCGTCCCTAAAGACATATTTATTAGGATTTTAACTAAGTTGAACAGAATGGCTATCTTAAAATTTTGATCATGTGACTTTGGGGAGATATGTGCTTGAGGTGCTTGAGATATATGTGCTTGAGATATGGGCCTGGGTGCCCTCCAATTTTTTTGGTCATTTAAATAGGGCACTAGAACTTTTAATTTTCGTTAGAATGAGCCCTCTCACGACATAATAGAAGCACTGGGTCGACACGATCACCCAGGGGAAAAACAAACAAAAAACAAACAAACAAACAAATAAACACGCATCCATGATCTCTCTTCTGGCAAAAAATACAGAATTCCACATTTTTGCAGATAGGAGCTTGAAACTTCTACAGTAGGGTTTTCTGTTACGCTTAATCTGATGATGTGATTCTTGTTATGGTTCTATGACTTTTAGGGGGTGTTTTTCCTATTTTTTAAAATAAGGCAAATTTTATCAGGCTCGTAACGTTTGATTGGTAAGACTAAACTTGGCGAAACTTATATATTTAAAATCAGCATTAAATTGAAATTCTTTTGATGTAACTATTGGTATCAAAATTCTGTTTTTTAGAATTTCGGTTACTTTTGAGCCGGGTCGCTCCTTACTACAGTTCGTTTACCACGAACTGTTTGACTACCTAGAGTAAAAATTCACGAAATCATGTTTTTTTTTCTCCCTTTCAACTATTGTTGTTATTTGTGGCTTCCAGTACACTAATAAGCTCAATAAAATAATTTTTTTTCATCTGAAAACAAGGAGCAACATTAAAACTTAATACAAACAGAAAAAAATACGAAAATTTGACTTTTTGTTCTAATAATTGAAGAATGTCTGATGAAACTTAATATTCTTGTTTATAATTGTTAAATTATGATGAAAAGCTTCTTTTAAAAGTGCCTAAAAACTTTCGCGTAAACAGCAAGTTTTTGAGATGGGGATTTTACCCTCATACTCATAATAACTTCTGTTCGTTTTACGTAATAACATTGCACCTTACTCTCATTTGAAAAAAAACTTTTTTTTGTATTTTATTTCTGATCGTTCTTTTTAAATAATGCCAAGAAATACAGCCCCACCCCCTCCACGGAGGATCCTCCTCCCCCCAAAAAAAATTCATCCGTCGAAATTTCCTACCTTGTCTCGTGGAAATATCAATCTCGTAGCTTCCGATGGACAACATGAAAGTTGATGAATTTTATATATTCTGAATAAATTCAATTCTTTTGATGTATACATTGCTACCATTACTCTGCTTCTTACAGTTTCCGTTACTATTGAGCCGCATCGGTCCATACTTACAGTTCGTTACTACACATTGTTTGATAAGGTTTTCCGCACAGTTTCATATTACAACAGTTCCTCTGTTCTTACAAGAATTTAACTTTTTTGAAGATTCTCGTGTTAAATGATCTGGAGTTAAGAAGACGGTTTTTCTAAGTTTTATTTTTCTTATCTTATTTTTCTAGATCAAAAGGTTTTCAGAGTCGAAAATTTGCTTTTGTATCACACAAGAGGTTTAAAAAACGTAGATAGACATTATAAGAAACACTATTGTCCTGTGGTGGCGCAGTGGGTTTGACCTTAGCTTGATTAAATAAAAAAAACTAGTTTTTTTAACTGAAAGTAAGGAGCGACATTAAAACTTAAAACGAACAGAAATTATTCTGTATGAAATGGGTTGTCCCCTCCGCAGTCCCACGCTCTTTACGCTAAAGTTTTTAATTGTTTTAAAAAGTAGAATTGTGGCAAAGAGTCAAACTTTAGCGTAAAGAGCGTGGGACTGCGGAGGGGACAACCCATTTCATACGGAGTAATTTCTGTTCGTTTTAAGTTTTAATGTCGCTCCTTAATTTCAGTTAAAAAAAACTAGTTTTTTTTATTTAATACTTTCCAAAAAGACAAATGACATTCAGGGGTGTCTTTCAGATAAGTTTGAGGCAAGTGTTGAAATAAATCAAAACACGCTATGTGTATACGCGCTGTCACAGGAATGACTGAGGAATGACACAGGAATGACTGAGTATATTAATTTGTAAGAGTATAGTAAATTGAAAATATTTGAGGAAAATTTGAAATAAATGAAAAGACACCATGTACATGCACACTGGTTGCTTTCCAATCACTTCTGATTATAAAAAAAAAACAATTAACTCTTTCATTTTTCAATTGAATTAGCCCCTTTCGGAAATTCCATGACAATTCCTTCTATACGAAGTGCCCTGGTTATAAAAAAAGTATATTAGGCCCACATCACTCTTTACTTAGGCAGCGCTATTACTCGGCCTATTATATGCTCCATTGATTCTGTGCACGCACATAGGGTCTTTGATTTAATTCAAATTTCCGCTCAATATTTTAAATGTAGTGCTGTAATTGCAGAAGTAGTAGTGGAAGCAGTAGTAGTGGTTGTATATGTAGCAGTAGGTGTAGCGTACAAATATTGCTTTTGGTCAATTGATCATCTCCCTTATCATTTCCTGAAAGTTCCAAATAATATGCTAAGTCATTCCTGAGTTACACTCTTTTCACAGCCCGCATCTACATAACGTGTTTTTATTTAGATCAACACTCCCTTTAGCCTTCTCTGAAAGGCTCACATGAACGTCTTTGTCTTTTTAGAAAGTAAGTGTCAAACAAGCATAGCTTTCTCAATAATATTTACTATATGTTAACAGTGAACGAAGTGCCTAACTTACATTACTTGTTCTGAGACTGCGAGGGAATTGATGTCCCCAAAGCATCGTTACAAGACTTTTAAACAATGCTGAAGAAAATAGGCATCTCAAAATTTTGATTGGAACTACTTTTGGAAAATAACAGTCGCTAGAAGGGGGGGGGAGGCAGTTGTTACCGGCAATTCACTTTTGACTTTTAAAAAGAGCACCATAACTTCTAATTTCAAATCGAATGAGCCCTATCCAAATTTTATACAACCACCCGTTCAATAAAAACCTTTTATGTCTTAGGACAATAACTTACAGCCTTTGCCCCCAGGCTTGGAGGGGGTATTTTAACCCGAAAGGCCTTTTTATATGATATTTAGACTATTTTGGACAAAATATCTATAAACAATTTCTATCGGCTGTTTTTGAGGAAAAGGATATGCTTGAGGGGGGGCTAGTTACCCTCCTATCACTTTTGACTCTTAAAAAGGATAAAAAGGACACTATGACTTCTGATATCCAATTGAATAAGCAACATTTTAAGTTTATACGAATACCCATTCAAGTAAAACCTTAAATGTTAACAATAGGCAACTAGTATAACTTATAGCCCTTGCCCTGAGAGCCGTGACAGGGGGCCGTCCCCAATTACATAATTAATGGACCTTTCAAATCTGCTTAACGAAACGGTTATCTCAAAATTTTTATTGAATGTGCTTGGGAAAATAATTGGCAAGAGGAAGGGGTGGACAGGTTGCCCTTCTGTCAACTTTCGACTACTCAAAAGTGCACTAGAACTTTCAATTTCCATTCTAATGAGCCCCCTCAAAAATTTATGCGACCGCTCTTTTCATTAAAATCTTATACATCCCCAGGGCATAACTGAAAACCCTTGTCCCGAGGGCTATGAGGGGGGGGGGTTGTAATCTTCAAAGACATAATTACTGGACCCGATTATTGGAAATAACGGAGGAGGGGAGCTGGTTACCCTCCAATCCCTTTTGACTATTAGAAAGGGCAATAAAAGTCTTGATTACCAATCCAATGAGCTCACTGTGAAGTTTATATGATCATCCTTTCTAGAAAGAGCTCATATCCCACTAGAACATAACTTACAACCCTTGTCTGAGGGCTGTAGAGGGGTTGTCATCCTTAAAGATAATCTCCGGACGTTTCAACTACGGTGAACAAAATGGATATCTCAAAATTTTGATTGGATATGTTTGAGGAAAGAATGGGTGTGGAGGACTGGTTGGCCACCATCAACCTTTGACTATTAAAAAAGGCACTAGCACTTTCTATTTCCAATCGAAGGAGCCCCTTTCAATGTTTTTACGACAGCTCCTTCTGTGCGAAGCGCCCTGGCATAACCAAACAAGAGCTAAGAGCTCATATGGCACTTGTGACGAGGCAAGAATAGCTAAAAGTCAAGAGCTCATGCGGTATGAGATCTAATAAAATTCTATGAGTCAATAGATTGATTTAAAAGGAAAATCAGAGCCTTAATGCCAGTCGGGATTGAAAATAAGAGCTCTAATTCACAAAGTCCTTCTAAATGTCAATTTTTTTTAATTCATTAAGATCCAAACACCCACTCGTAAGTTATAAATACCTCATTTTTTCTAATTTCTCCTCTCCCTTTAGTCCCCTCGATGGTCGAATCTGGGAAACTGACTTCATCAAGTCAATTTGTGCAGCTCCCGGCCACGCCTACCAATTTTCATCGTCGTAACGCGTCCAGAAGCACCTAACTCACCAAAGCACTGAACACCCCCCCAACTCCTCCAAAGAGAGCGAATCCAGTACGGTTATGCCAACCACGTATCTACGGCATTTGCTTATTCTATCCACCAAGCTTCATCCCGATTCCTCCACTCTAAGCGTTTTCCAAGGATTCCAAATTCTCCCTCCAACTTCCCCCAATGTCAACAGATCTGGTCGGGATTTGAAAAAAGAGCTCTGAGACATGAATGCCTTCTAAATATCAAATTTTATTATGATCCGGTCACCCGTTCTTAAGTTAAAAATACCTCAATTTTTCTAATTTTTCCAAATTAACACCCCTCCAGCTCCTCCAAAGAGGACGAATCCGTTCCAATTATGTCAATCACGTATCTAGAGCTTGTGCTTATTCTTCTCATCAAGTTTCATCCCGATCTCTCCACTCTAAGTGTTTTTCAAGCTTTCTGTTTCCCTCCTTAAACCTCCCTATGTCCACGGATCTAATTCGAGTAAAAATGGAGCATCTGAGACATAATATCCTTCTATATATCAAGTTTCATTAAGATCCGATCTCCTATTCGAAATATAAAAATACCCCAATTTTCACGTTTTCCAAGAATTCCGGTTTCCCCCTACAACTCCCCCCAATGTCACAGGATCTGGCTGGAATTTAAAATGAGAGCTTCAAAGCACAATACCCTTCTAAATATCAAATTTCTTTAAAATCTGATCACACGTTCGTAAGTTACAAATACCCCATTTTTCCGAATTACCCCCCCCCCCTTAACTCCACCAAAGAGAGGGGATCTGGTCGGGTTAAGTCAGTCACGTATCTTAGGCTTGTTTTTATTCTTCCCATCCAGTTTCATCCTGATCTCTCCGCTTCAAGTATTTTGTAAGATTTCCGGTCCCCCCAACTGCTCCCCCCCCCCCAATGACGCTGGATCTGGTTGAGATTTAAAATAAAAGATCTGAGGTACCAGGTCTTTCTAAATATGAAGTTTCATGAAGATCCGATCACTCCTTTGTAAGTTAAAAATATGTCATTTTTTCTAATTTTTCATAATTACCCCCCCCCTCCCTCCAATAGAGTGGATCCGTTTCAATTATGTCAATCACGTATCTAAGACTTCTGCTTATTTTTCCCACCAAGTTTCATCCCAATCCCTCCACTCTAAGCGTTTTCCATGATTTTAGGTTCCCCCCAAACTCCCCCAATGTCACCAGATCCGGTCAGGATTTAAAATAAGAGCTTTGAGACACGATATCCTTCTAAATATCAAATTTTATTGAGATCCGATCACCGTTTTGTAAGTTAAAAATACCTCAATTTTTCTAATTTTTCAGAATTAACGAATTAAATTAACGAAACGAATAATTCAGAATTAAAGAGAGCGGATCCGTTCCGGTTATGTCAATCATGTATCTAGGACTTGTGCCTATTTTTCCCACCAAGTTTCATCCCGATCCCCCCACTCTAAGTGTTTTCCGAGTTTTAGGTTTCCCCCTCCCAACTCCACCCCCCCCCCCCAATGTCACCAAATCTGGCCGGATTTAAAATAAGAGCTCTGAGACACGATATCCTTCTAAATATCAAATTTCATTGAGGTCTGATCACCCGTTCGTAAGTTAAAAATACCTCATTTTTTAATTTTTCAGAATTAACCCCCTCCCCCAACTACCCCAAAGAGAGCAGATCTGTTCCGGTCATGTCAATCATGTATCTAGGACTTGTGCTTATTTTCCTCACCAAGTTTCATCCCGATCCCTCCATTCTAAGTGTTTTCCAAGATTTTAGGTTTCATCCTCCCACATCCCCCAACTGTCACCAGATTTGGGTGGAATTTGAAATAAGAGCCCTGAGACACAATATCCTTCCAGACATCAAATTTCATTAAGATCTGATCAACCGTTCATAAGTTAAAAATATTTCATTTTTTTTATGTTATCCGAGTTAACCAGCTATATGTCACCGAGTAAATTGCTATATGTCACTTGGTTAATACCAAGTGCCATAAAAACTGAAAAAATACATTGTGCTCACATTGCTCTTTACTTAGGCAGCGGTATTGCGCCACCTATAATTAAATAGAAAAACAAGTTTTTTCAGCTAGAAGTAAGGAGCAACATTGAAGCTTAAAAAGAACAGAAATAATTACGTATATGAAGGAGCTGCCCCTCCTCAACAGTTTGCTCCTCAATCTAAAGCTTTTAGTACTTTTAAAAAGCTTCTTATTGTTCTAGTTAAACAAACCTCGTGTTTCAGGAGTCGTTCTTAAAGAATAGGGACAAAATACAAACTGTAGTGTAAAGAGTAAGGCGTTGAGGAGAGGACAACCCCTTATGTACATAATTTAATGTTATTCCTTATTTTGAGTTTTAAAAACTTGTTTTTTTTATTTATTTTCTGATCGTTTTTGAAATAATGTCAGAAAATTAGGCTCCACTTCCACGGAAAAATCCCCCCACCATGGAAATATTCTCTAAAAAACTCAATCCTTGGGAAATTTTACCACAGAAATTACCCTTAACATCTCCAAGCGTACCATTGAGTCAGAAAAAAGAAAGCCAGAGAAAGCGAGACGTACTCGAATTCTGGAAAATTTTTCCAGTGTAAAATTTCTCCAGAAAAGCTCACTTTCTGGAAACTTCCCTCCTCATGGAAAATTCTTCCCGTGAAAAAAAAAAACAGCGGAAAATTCGTCCGAAAAAAGTGTAAGCATAAATCTGCAAAATAAATACTATACGTAAACAATGGACACTTCGTCTCTGATACACTGAATCTGATGGTGTGAATTTATAATAACACTGTTTGACTTTTAAGGGGTGTTTCCCCCCTTTTGAAAATCAGGCGAGTTTTCTCAGGCTCATAGCCTCTAATGAGTAGCACTAAACTTAATGAAACTTATATATTTGGAATCAGCATAACAAGTAAATTCTTTTGACATATCTATTGGTATTGAAATTCTGTTTTTTAAAGTTTCAGTTACTATTGAGTCGTTTCACTCCTTATTTACAGTTCGTTACCATGAACCGTCTGGTTATATAAGCTTTGAACAAGTTTTTGTCCGTGGCAAAAAAGCAAAAAAAGTTTAAGATTTAATTTGATAAGAACATTCACATCGAAAAAAATGTTTTTTCTCATGGTTGTGTAAAGTATACAAAGTTCATTGAGTTTAAAATTTCTTACCAATAGTCATGGCCCTGAGAAAGTTCGACGAATTAGAAAAAGGGGAAAACGGTAATCGTTTCTTAATTGGTCATAAAATTGGTCGTATGGTCAAGTGGTCAATTGGTGAAATTGGTCAATTGGTCATTGGTCAAAAAATATCAGAAGAAGGAACTGGTTAACGGAAACTGAAAATTCTAGCACTTTTTTATAGCACCAAAAGAAATCTCAACAAGTGAAATCGCCTTTTCTGTCATTTACTGCTACAAAAAAAAAAAAACAGTTTTGGCTCAAAAACACCCAAGATAATTTAATTTAACATTTTGAGATAACCAATCATTTCTATCCCCAATTCTGTCCCCTTACCTCTCAGTTTCAGAGGCCACGATATTGTACAGCATCGCATTCACCCCTACTGAAAATGAATAAAAAAAAGTTTTTACAACTGTTATTAAAGAGCAACATAAAAAGTTCAGACAAACAGATATTGTTACGTATATTTATTGAGGAGGGGATTGCCCCCCTTTCCTCAACATCTTGCTCTTCGCGCTAAAATTTTTAAAAAGTTTGCTTTCTTTACTTTTAAAAAGAATTCTTATTATTCTAATTAAACGAACCTTATGTTTCAGGAATCGTTCTTAAAGAATTGGGACAAAATTCAAACTATAGTGCAAAGAGCGAGGGTTTGAGGAGGGACCAACCTTCTCACATACGTAATAATTCCTGTTCGTTTTAAGTTTTATTGTTGCTCCTTACTTTCAGTTGAAAAAACTTGTTTTTTTAATTTATTTTTGATCGTCTTTGAAATGATACCAGAAAATCTGGCTCCATCTCTGCGAACAAATCTCTTGTTTCCACGGATATATACTTTAGATCAGGGCTTCTTAAACTATGGGACGCAACCCCATTTGGGGTCACGTAGCAAAATTATGGGGTCGCGAGTGATAAAAATACAATTTAACAAAATTTTTTTTTTAATTTATAAAATTATTGCTATAAAGAAAAATAACAATTATCGTAGATAAATATATCATAAAATCTTCTGGTTCGTAAAGACTGCTTATACCAGCATTTCTATTCCGATCACTATAATATCTTGCATAAATTTACTATAAACCACAAGATGATATAGAAATTTATAAGAAATGTAGATTTATTGTTGTCAATCTCTTAAAACCGAAATAATCCTGATAAATATTATCAACAAAATTAAATTCGAAAAAACAATATAAACATTTTGTGTTATTTTCATTTAGCCATTGTGAATTGTGAACGAAGTGCATATTATTCCGAATTAGTCAGTTTAACCCTTTCGCGACCGACGGGACCTTATAGTCCCTACTATCACTACTACTACTGATAACTCACAGCAGCACCAAGCCGCCTGAGGCCAACACAGCTACGCACGCTCATCCTCAACCTAATCTATTTAGTCTACCTCTTTACATCCTCCCAGGAAGTTCCCATTTCCTTTAAATCTTTATTTATGACATCCTCTCAACCCAGACAAGGACGACCTGCTTTCCATGTAGCCCCAGACGGTTGGCCAAAAAGGACAATCTTCGGTAATCTGTCATCCTTCATCCGTAGAACGTGGCCTAGCCATCTCAACCTTTCTTTCATTATAGCCCCAGAAAGCGGGATTGAACCACACTTTTCGTAAAACCTACTGTTTGAAATACGGTCAGTCAGCCGGGTACCCAGAACAATCCGTAGGCAATTTCTCTGGAAAACATCTAGTAAATTTTCATCTGCTTTTCGGAGTGCCCATGCTTCAGAGCCATATTTGACCACTGTCATTACTGTAGCTTCCAATATTCTAATCTTGGTTTGTAGACTTATCTTTCTATTCTTCCAAACTTCTTAATTGATAGACAGAGTGATAGAACCTATTTCATCGTTTTCCACCTTTTTTGCCAGTCGATTTATGGGTAGTGTTTCCACTTCTACCGATTTTTCGGGAGATCTACCGAATTCCCTATCCATCTCCCGACAAAAAAAGAAGATCCTGAAACTACCGAAAATCTACAGAAAACTCTGAATCTCCGAAAAATGTTGCTTTGTGTTGGTGGTCATTCTTTGTTTTCGATATGGCTCATGGTGGGAAAAGGTAGGGGCTGATGAAGAAAAATGTCTTAAGTCAAAACAACTTCAAAATGAACGAAATACGACTATACTTAGTTTCAAAATTAAATACATTTCATTATTTTTCGAGCTTCTATCTGCTTCTGAAGCTCCCTTCGAAACAGAATCAACTTTGACAAAAATTGATCGAGGAGATCCCGCTTTTCTTTCCCTTTCTCTCTCTCTCTCTCTCTCTCTCTCTCTCTCTCTCTCTCTCTCTCTCTCTCTCTCTCTCTCTCTCTCTCTCTCTCTCTCTCTCTCTCTCTCGCCAAGGCATTTAACGATTTTTTTGAGATTTTATGTTTACTTAGTGTGTTTTTAATAAATAGTTTTAAATATTTCCCAAGTTTTTATAACAATTATCATCAACAACTTAATTTTTCCCGTAAGACATAGCAAACAGATAATTATAGTATTGAATTATTGCTCCAAAAAGGGGTTCTTATTCTTAACTTTCTTTTGCTAGAATTTTATTAATTGTTGTTTGTAAAAAAAATAATACCATCAAGACACGTAAAGTTTTGCTGCTACTTTTTTTCAAAAAAGGTAAGAACAGGACAAAGTTTGTTTGAAGGTAAGAACAGGACAGGACAAAGTATTGGAAAAGACATCTAATGTGCGAAAAAGAAAATATGATGAGTCTTTTCGTAAATTTGGCTTTACATTTCAAACTTGTAAGGGTGATGAACAACCTCTTTGTTGGATCTGCAATGAATTATTAGCTTCGGAGAGTTAAATCAAAATTAATTTAAAATTAATTTAATTAATTTAATAAAATTAATTTAATAAAATTTAAAATTAATTAACCATCAAAATTAAAGACATCCTGAATCAAAGCAATGTGAGCTTTAATTAATTAAATAAAATTAATTTAATAAAATTTAAAATTAATTAACCATCAAAATTAAAGACATCCTGAATCAAAGCATGTTTCGTATGTCAATAAACCTAAGGAATATTTTGAAAGACTGTGTATATTTTTAAATAAAGAAAAGAGAGACATTGAAAAATTTAAAATAATGAAAAAGAATTACTAGCATCATATGAAGTTTCATACTGTATTGCTGACAATAAAAAGCCGTTCACCATTGGAGAAGATCGTGTGTTACCTGTTGCTATTAAAATGGTAGAAATACTACATGGAAGAAAATATGGCGATGATATTCGAAAAATTGCTTTGTCGAACGACACTGTCTCGAATAGAATTTCTGATATTAACAAGGATCAATTGATACAACTTATGACAACAATTAAAGAAAGCCCAAAATTTTCGCTTCAGTTGGACGAAACAAGTGATATTACTAAATTGGCTCAGTTGTTAGTATATGTCAGGTACGTTTATAAAGAAAGCGTGGAGGAAGGATTGTTATTTTGTCGTCCTATGGAAGGCCATACTACAGTGAAAGACATATATCGTAAAGTTGACGAATTTTTAAAAGCAAAAGGTTTAGAATGGAAAAATTGCTATGGCATATGCACAGATGGCGCAAGAGCGATGACGGGCAAAAATATTAGTTTTAAATCATTTTTTTAAGCTGCTCATTATGATCATACAACTTTTACTCATTGCCTTATTCACCGAGAGGCTCTTGCAGCTAAAAAATTAGCACCAGAATTGAACGATGTGCTTCAGGATGCTGTTAAGGTCATAATTTTATTAAGAGTGATGCCCTTAACAGTCGCTTATTTTCGAATCTCTGTAAGGATACGGATTGCAACTACACAACTTTGTTATTACATGCAGAAGTAAGATCATTGTCAAGAGGTCAAAGTTTAAAAAGATTATTGTTATTAAAGGACGAGATCGAAATATTTTTAACTGAGCGAAAATGTGAATTTGCTGCTTTTTTTCAAAATGACTTGTGGCTATCCAAGCTGTGTTATTTGTCAGATATTTTTGCGAAGTTAAACTATCTTAACTTGTCTCTTCAATGAAAAAATTGCGCCACATTTACTTTAAACGATAAAATTGAAAGTTTTATTAAAAAGATCAGCATTTGGAAAAGTAGGGTCGAAAAAAATTCGTTCGAAATGTTTTCTAGTGTCGACAGTTTTGTAATTGAGAAATTTCATTGTAAAACTTGTATTGCAAAAACTATTATAGATCACTTAAAAGCACTAGAAATACAGTTCCGGACATATTTTGTATTAAATATTGATTTACAAAAAATAGTTTGGATTCAAAAGCCGTTTTGGATTGGCTTAAGTGAGATTGATGATCTGCCACTTAAAGCTCAAGAGGAATTTGCTGAGCTTTCGTGTGACCCAAACTTAAAACTACAATTCCAAAAAAGCCCTTGACTGAATTCTGGATCGGAATTAGAACTGAATTTCCCACAATCGCCGATATGGCGTTAAATGTACTTCTGCCATTCAACACCACATATTTAATTGAAGTTACTTTCTCAGCTTTAACACGCATTAAATCCCATTATCGTTCAGCGATAAAAAATATTGAAAAGGTCTTATGTCCAGCAGTTTCAAACATTACACCAAGATTTGATTTGTCATGCAATAAAAAACAGGCACATCCATCTCATTAAGTTTTTAACGTAAACTTTGATTTAATATTTACCACACAACTACTTGGATATATTTGAGAGAATTAAGACGGTCAGAATCCACTTTTGTTTCTGAAACTATAATAAAAACATTTCTATAACATTTTGTACAAATTTCAATTTTAGATTTTTTTTAATTTTCAAAATGAATTTTAAATTTATATATTTTCATATGCATATGTATATTGTTACCTAATAAATGTATCATCAAAAAAATTTAATTTGTTTTTCTTTTATATTTGTTGGGGTCGTTCAGAAACTCGCCATCATAAATGGGGTCGGGAATTACAAAAGTTTAAGAAGCCCTGCTCTAGATAATTTAATGCTGGCGAAAATATACCCCGGACAATTACCCTTAACATCTCAATGTGTTTAATTGAGTCGGCAAAGAGCAAGCAAGAAAGAAGAAGAATTTCGAACGGGAATCCTGGCAAATTCCCCACGAGTAAAATTGCCCCTGAAAAATTAACCCCAGGCTGTCTTGGACTTCACTGCTCCTTTGATACTTTGATAAAGATAATGAAATCGTCTTGAGCAATTAGAAATATACTTATTTGGGTTCATCGCATTAATAAACAGAGAGAGGAAGCTGGGGCCTTCTACACTTTGCTTCCTAATTTCAGGAACAACGAAGAAAGGGGTTTCAATTATTTTAGGATGTCAAACTCGTCGTTCGACTAACTGCACAACCTGAAGAAAAATCACATTCAACGAAAAAACACCAGATTGGTTTCCTGATTTGCCTTTTCGTAGTTTCATTGAAAATAATTAAAAAAGTGAATTTGCACCCCCTCCCCCCTACACACCGAAAAGTACATTGTATTCTCACTCTATATTCGTGTCGATGTATTACATGAATAGGTACGGGGGGGAGACGCTAATAAACGTTTGGTGAAATAAATGCCCCGTAAAAAACGACGGAAAAAAGTGTGTCAGTAAACGGTTATTTATTATGGATCGGATTATTGTAATAAAAAGTTGAAATTAAGTGTAAAGTGGTTCTAATCTTCTTTATTTAATGAAATTAGTTTGAAATACAAACACACCTAAGTGAAGCCCTTTTCCTCGAAGTGTTAGTAAATAACGAAGAGATGAGAAGGTGGGGGCCTCTCTCAAATTTGGGTTAACACTAAGTATTGGACTAAAAGATCAAAAATTAAGTTAAAAGCACTTTCTTCAAATTAAAGCGAAAAAGGGATATTTATAACTAAAATGACAACAGAAATTACCTTAAGGAATTGTCTATGTCAATTTATTAAGTTGCTTTACTTTAACTAAAAAATGTGATACTTAAACAAGTAGTTTCGTATTAGCTTTGCGTAAAAATTCATAAAACCACCACAATCATCATCTAAAATCATGCCAATTATAAATATACTTTTACTATAAATATAATTATTTAGTATAATTTATTTTATAATAAGTAATAATACATAATTTTTATTTACTATAATATTTTTTAATAGTTATAAATGTTTATATATTAATATTCATAAAATACACAAAGATATAAGGGAATTTTTCAAATGAAAAATATCGAATAGTGATGTAAATTTGAGCTCTGATTAAGCATGAAAGGCTTTTCAGGAAAAGTGTATTAATTCTGTTTTAAATTAGCTAACTAATCTTGGAGGAACTCCGTTTCGTGCTACTATATGGACTTATCTAAAACGTAACACAAAATTACGCAGCTTAAAATTCTGCGTAAAGCTTGGGTTTACGTGCAACTCCCTACGATCCAGACAGAATTTATTCCCCAGCATTACATGACTTAACGTAGTCGTATGTTCGTCAAACGTGAAAGGCTTTACAGCGTGGTATGTATGGACCAAAAAGGGATAGAGGTCTTACTTTGATCACAAAATTCATTAAATAAATCGTGATACAAATCCACAAGTTCTGAAGGATGAAGGCATGCTAGACGTTATTAGAGAGATCCCAAAATGCCGTTAGCCCGAGAGCTTCGTAAATCTTGATAGTTAACTTACAGTTGTACAATTTCGGCATATTTTCCATTTTCTTTCAGCAGCGTTGCAGCCTCATTGACGTTGCCGTTTTTGATGTTTTGCTTGACAACTTGGTCTATGATATCACCCAAATTCAGAATTCCACCAGCTTTTCCGATACTAAGCACAAATCTTCCCTGAAAAATTTCAAAGTAGTTAAAATTAGAATTCAAAAGTGCCGTATCACACTTTCAAAATAAGGGAGAATAAAAATAATAAATTTGAATTTTATGCAAATCATTGCTATATTTTTAACAAATTAGTTTTGCTTATTTACCGAGACCTTTCGATGTCGTAATAATAAAAATGAGATACTACCCTCAAAAATTCATAATTTTGAGAAAATCTAAAAAAATAGGCGGAGGACCCCAAAGTTCTGGATATTTGATGAGCCAGGCCTAATCTCCCCTTCCCTCTCTCCTCGTAAATATTGACTTGGCTGTATTGTATAACCGTGTTCACGTACTGCAGCCGTTATCCAATTTCAAGAGAGATAGTTTTTTGCGGGGGGGGGGGTTGAAGATTGGAACTTGAAATCACCTTTACAGGACTTCCTATACAGAATAGGAATATAAAACTTAACAGTCTTGCTGTGTATTTAATATTGGGGACGATGGCCATTAAACATATGAATACCAAAATGAAACAATGTCTCGTCATGCCTCAATGCCTCGTCAAACTTGGCTAACACAAGAGGGATCATTCTAGCTCTCTAATTCATTTTCAAAGAAGTGTGAACCACCCCTTTGGTTTTGTTCCGTATATCAGGGCTTCCCAATAAAATGAAACAAACCCTCTCTTATTTATAAGCCAATATGCTAAGATAATCAAGGAGATCAATACTATAATTATTTAATTAGCTTAGAATACTGTCCAATTAATGATTACTGTAAACCCGTTCTAAACTTTAAACCTACACTAGTTAATAGAGCGACGCTAGAAAACTTTAGCCATAAAATATTTTATAGCGCCATATTCGAATGTGAATCAGGTGACCAAAGGAGCTTAGGATTTCTAGTATAAAAACTTAACCACCGTTCTAAAAAGCTCAGTTACAATTTCGACTTTCACTGTTTTGGTTCTAACAAAATGTAAGTTAAATTTAAATTTTGGGTTTTTGTGGAATTCTAGTAATTTTTAGCTACAAAGGGCTAAATTTCACAATTACTTCAGAAAAGACTCAATTAGGTTTTAGGTTGTATTTGTGACATCCATGTTCTTGCCCTTAAGAATGTGAGTCAAGTTTCAATCTTTGTAATTTCGTCGAGCTCTAGCAGCCAAATGGTAATTTATATTGTTGTTGGCGATTTTCTTTTTTCTAACTGGAAGATAATAAAAAAACACAATTCTGATATCAACTTCTTCAGATCCAAAAAATTTCTTCTTTTGAGAAAAAGAATTATGACTCCGAAAGGGGTCAGTATTGCGATTCACTGGGTATTGAGATAGCTCAATAACCAGTACTATACCTTTTACCTTTTAAGATGTTGGTTTTGTTTTAAGCAATATTGGTCAAGTGGTTTTAGTGTCTTTTTGTTTTGTCTTTTTGAAGAGTAATCCCGTATCGATCGAAATTCAGGGTAATTGAATATTTTATTTCTTTTTCTTTTCTTTTCTTTTTTCTTTTAGTTTTCTTTTCTTTTCTTATTTTCCTCTCCTTTTTCGTGTTGTATTTATTTGTATGTGTACTGGGATTGTAAGCCCGAACAAGCTTTGCTTCGGACCTTTGCTTGTTTTGTTTATTTATATTAATAAACCCATCTTTCTCTCTCTACCTTTAGACATGCCTTTAGAATCAGAATTTTACCCTGAATCAAAATTTCATATTAATTTCAGTTGCGATGTTACTCTTCTACCTCCCCTCCCTCTAATAGACAAATATATACCTTAAAAAATATAAGGAAATGGATTTCCATTGTTTTGACAAATCGTTAAATCAATTTTAAGAAAAGAGTGAGTATTGGGAAATTCACCTCAAATATACAATTCAGGGTATATATATTTAACCATTTGGGGGTCGGGTGGATTTTAGCTAACTCTCCAACGGAAATGAATGTTGTATTTTGATTCGGGATAAAATTTCGCTTCTAAAGTTATGTCTATTTCTTAGCTATCTCAACCAGTGAATCAAAAAATTTACGCGAAAAAGGAACATTTTGAGAAAATACTTTTTCTTAATTTAGAACCAAGTAAAACAAAAGAAGGTGAATTGAAATAAAAGACAGAATTTCAAAAAAAAAATTATTATTGTTAATGAGCAGTTAATTTTTATCATACTTAAAAGATAAGAAAGCAAGTTTTAATATTAAAATTTCAAATCCTAACAATTTTTCTTCTCCAGGAAAGCAGCTATAGCGTAATTGAAAAAAAAAAACAAAAAACATACAATCAGCTCAAAAATAGGAAAGTACTGAATTATTTGCTTAAGCTTTCTAGAATTTTGATTATCAACGAATAATTATTTTTTAATTTAAAGATAAGGAAAAATAGCTTTGATATAAGAATCGCTTTTATTAGAAATAATCTTTATATCAGAAAGTACTAACAATTTCTTCTCTGGAGCAAATGAATTATACCCCCTTTTAGAGAAAAAACAAAACAAAAACTTCTGTTCATTTTGGGAACATATTAAAATACAGAAATGTTGATGGAAAAACTGATTGAAGACATTAAGTCTAACTGATTTAACAGTAGATGTGTGACGTAGCACCTTTTGAATAACCCCAATCAAGTTGGTTACCCCAAACCTTTTGGGGTAGCCTATTCGTTTAATAAGCCTTTACCTGTGAGGTAAAGGTATAGCTTTTAGAAGCCTTGAACAATGTTTTGTTAAGGATAGTGAATGGAGGAATGGGTTTTGAGTTTAGAGGGAATCAGTGTCTATAAGTTCAGTAATGTCCTAACTCCATTCACTATCCTAAATCCACTTTTGACTATTAAAAAGGGCACTAACCCTTTCAATTTCCAATCGAATCAGCATTTTTCGAAGTTTAAAAACTAAGTCTTTAAAACTAAGTCTAACTGATTGAACTGTAGATGTGTGACGTAGCACCTTTTGAATAACCCCAATCAAGTTGGTTACTCAAACTTACAATATTTCGCGTTAATTTTTGCGAAGTTAAAGGATTGCTTCTTAATTTGTTAAAATAAAATCTAAGTGCTAATTAAAACTTAAGCTTTAAAGCTCTAAAACTTGTAAGAATTATAGAGAAATGTCGAACAATTAACATTAACATATTTTTAATATATTGAACAATGTTGTGTTTAGGATAGTAAATGGAGGAATGGGTTTTGAGTTTGGAGGGAATCAGTTTCTATAGGTTCAGTAATGAGCTTAAAATTACATCTTATCCAGGCCTTTTTTTCGTGAGAGGGTTTTTTTCTCGGGAGGGATATACAAAAAAAGGTAGGAAACACATCAGCAAAATTTTTTAATGCATTTTTTTTACTTTTTTACAAGTGGGATAAACATTTCAGGGGAAGGGGTCAAACCTTTAACCCCCCTGGATGCTTTTAACCCCCCTGGACGCTTTTAGCCCCCCTGGATTTTCTATGCATGACAATCGGGCACAACTTACTTTTGCCCTTGTCTGGGAATTAAATTTTAAAAAAACTAGTTTTTTAACTGAAAGTAAGGAGCGACATTAAAACTTAAAACTTATATGAAATGGGTTGTCCCCTCGGCGATCCCTCGCTCTTTATGCTAATTTTTTAATTGTTTTAAGAAGTAGAATTGTGGCAAAGAGTCAAACTTTAGCGCAAAGAGCGAGGGATTGTGGAGGGGACAACTCATTTAATATATGGAGTAACTTCTGTTCATTTTAAGTCTTAATGTCGCTCCTTACTTTCAGTTAAAAAAACTAGTTTTTTTTAATTTAATTTCTGAACGTTTTTGAATTAATGCATGTTTGATTTTGGCTCTCCGTACATAAATT
Source organism: Artemia franciscana (assembly GCF_032884065.1). Classification (NCBI taxonomy): domain Eukaryota; kingdom Metazoa; phylum Arthropoda; class Branchiopoda; order Anostraca; family Artemiidae; genus Artemia; species Artemia franciscana. Next base: position 38,353,035 of record NC_088872.1, on the reverse strand, counting down.
ATTAAAATGAAATTTGCATATTAATTCTTTTTTTGACTAAATGGCCTTCTCTTAGTTTTGATCAGACGATTTTGAGAAATAAGGGGTGGGGAAGGAGGCCTAGTTGTCCTCCAATTTTTCGGTTACTTAAAAAGGCAACAAGAACTTTTAATTTTTAACGAACGTTTTCATTAGTAAAAAATATACGTAACTTAAGAATTAACTTACGTAACAAACTTTTATATTCTTATATTTTTAATTATATATATGAAGGGGTTTGTCCCCTCATTAATACCTCGCTCTTCACACTAAATCTTAAGTTTTGTCCCAATTCTTTAAGAATGACCCCTGAACCAAAAAGGCCGTAGAATAAATAGTTGAAATTACTAAAAATACTTTAGCATAAAAAGCGAATTATTTATCTCCTCCTGAATACCTTGATCTTTATGCTAAAGTATTTTTAGAACCCCTCATATGCGTAATAATTTCTGTTCGTTTTAAGTTTTAATGCTACTCCTTACTTTCAATTGAAAAAGCTTTTTCATGTTTATATTTTCATTGTTTTTTTTTTAATAGTAATGCTAGAAAATCCGGCGGCCTTTTCATTGAATTTCGCTTCCCCCATGAAATATTCCTCCAAGAAAAGATCCTCCCACATAGTCCCCTCCCATCAACTCCACACCCAAACCAAAAAATCCCCCTGAAAACGTCGGTACACTTCCCAATAACCATTACTGTTTGTAAACATTGGTCAAAGTTTGTAACTTGCAGCCCCTACCTCAGGGACTGTGGGGGAGTAAGTCATCCCCAAAGACATAGTTATTGGGGTTTTCGACTATGCGGAACAAAATGGTTATCTCAAAATTTTGATCCGTTGACTCTGGGAAAAAAGAGCGTGGGAGGGGGCCTAGGTACCCTCCAATTTTTTTGGTCACTTAAAAAGGGCACTAGAAGTTTTCATTTCCGTTAGAATAAGCCCTCTTGCAACACTGTAGGACTACTTGGTCGATACGATGACCCCTGGAAAAAAAACAAACAAATAAACACGCACCCGTGATCTGTCTTCTGGCAAAAAATACGAAATTCGACATTTTTGTAGATTGGACCTTGAAATTTCTTCTATAGGGTTCTCTGATACGCTGAATGCCATGGTGTGATTTTCGTTAAGATCCTATGACTTTTAGGGGGTGTTTCCCCTATTTTCCAAAATAAGGCGAATTTTCTCAGGCTCGTAACTTTTGATGACAAAGACTAAATTTGATGAAACTTATATATTTAAAATCAGCATAAAAATTCGATTCTTTTGATGTATCTTTTAGCACCAAATTCCATTTTTTAGACTTTCGTTTACTATTGAGCCGGGTCGCTCCTTACTACAGTTCGTTACCACGAACTGTTTGATATCTATGGGAGTGTGGGCTACGTAATGTGAAAATGTAAATTAATTGAAGAGTTGCAAAAGAAAGTATATAGAGAGTTAATTTTGTTGAAAGACAGCTAGCAAGTATAGTGAGCGAAGGGTGTTTTGTAATTGTTGAAAGATTAGAACGAATTCTTATGCTTTTACTATTTCTGTTACGTGAGAGGATCTTTCCATTGAGGAATTTATCATGGGGGAAGAGTATTTCCAGGACGGGGGCACTGAATTTTACAACATTATTTAAAACAACAGTAAGAAATTAAATAAAAAAACAAGTCTTCTACTAGTATGTGCATTAAATTTATCTAAAAATATGTGAGATATGTATCATATCGCATTCATCATTTGGAGGGATACTGACTTTCTTCAAAGATTCATTGATCCATGTAAAAGCAAAAGATAAAAATACTTTTGTATAATATTGCTTAATGCCAGCAATATTTTTCCGCGTGGTGGCCTTTAGTGTTCCTGGCCTTTAGTGTTCCTATTCAAAGTGGCCTTTAGTGTAGGTGGCCTTTAGTTTTCCTATTCAAATAGTAGCAGGTTTAACGAATATTTGCTAGTGTATGATGATTTATCTTGGATGAAACTTTACTGACAATTAAATGAGCTGGAAAAAACCCTACCGACAATTAAATGAGCTAAAACTTGGGTAAGAATTTTAATAAGACAGAGAAAATTGCAAAAAAAAAAACATTTGCACAAACAATAATTAAAGTCTGAATACTTTGACTTTACATCCGAAAAACTTACTAGCGGCAAAAATGAAAGAAAAACATAAGTTAGCCAAACAAATTAGCGTAAATATAAAATATGAGAGAAAAGAAACAAAAACACACAAACACAATACTAAAAACAAAAAGAGAAACAAAAGAAAAGTTTTACTCTAATTGCAGAGCCAGGTACAGAATACTATTTGCTTGCACCTGTCAGCACTTGAGATATTGCAAGGAAGCCCCCCCCCGTCTTAATTTTTTTTAAAGATGGCTGTTTTTAGGATCCGGGGGACTTTGAAATATTAGAGCCCAAACTTTCCAAAAATCGTTGTATTCTCAGCCCCTCCCCCCAAAGGTCAAACCAATATGTAGCAATTTGCACTTTATAATTGAAATTAGTGTCCGAATTACAAGTTCAGTGGGTATATTCGGGTATAAGCAATTTATTTCAGAGGGCTGCAAAATATGGGGAAAGTGGAATAAAAAAAAGAATAAAACAGTTAAATTAAATAAGAAAAATACAAAATTATTGTGGATAATTTAAAATTGACGAGATTAAGTAAAAGATGGGATTTGTTCGGGAGTCTCACTTTGGCGATTTAAATGAAAAAACACTTGAAACTATATTAAGAAATGAAGCTTCTTTATGCCGTCAACAGAATTGGGAACTAGAAATTCCTGTTTTAACCAAATGAGCCATATCTAGAGTTTATACAACCATCCCTTCCATAAGAACCTTAAATGCCCCAGAAGCATAACTTACAACCCTTGCCCCCAGGTTCTGGTGGTTTGTATCAACCCCCAAAGTCTAGTTATTTAATCTTTGGACTATTTTGAATAAAAGGACTGTCTCAAAATTCTATTGGAAGAATCTCGGGAAAACATGACGTTTGTGGGGGGACCTTATATGTCCTCTAAGAACCTTATATGTCCCCAGGGCATACGTGGACCTCATGTCCAAAGGACTTATCCACTCGTATGTTTTCAAGCCACTCGGATAAGAACATATTAATTATGGCCCTCATTTTTGAGGGGTTCTAAACCCCCAAACTAATTTTACTATTTATATTAGGGTGTCCTTGGCCTGGAGACTCTCAGTTTTAAGCAAGTTTAAGCATAGTATTATTTAAAACAAATATAAATGCCAAAAATCCCGATTATAGAAATTAAGCTCGTCACTTGTTCTTAATCGATCTGAACGATTTTTTTTTTTACTCTGATTCGTGATCAAATTATTTTAGACTTCACACAACTTCAAACACAATTAAAAACTGCACGCAATTTTACACAGCGACTTCACGCAACCACCAGCTTCGCACACATGACAACAACTTCACACACGCAGACGTCACATAATTTCACACAACGAGTACTCCACCGAATTTGAGGCCACAGTCTGTCAGTTATGTGAACTGAACCCAATTGCAATGTTAACAAACAATTAAGATTCAATTAACAATGCTGAAACACCTTCGTATGGAAAACAAAAAAATTGGAGTCGAATCGGAAACAAATATATATGCCAAAATAAATATGTGTTTACACAAATATATATGCCAAACATCAAGATTCTAGAGATGAAGCTACTTGCCTGCTATTCATTGATATGTGGGGTATTTTTTCACTAGGACATTCTGACACTGAGAAAACTATTTTGGCTTCAGATAACGAATATTCCATTAAAGTTGAGGGTAAGGTGGTACTTCCTTGTTAGCTAGTACACACTCGAGATTTTATATCGGGAATATGAGACAATAACCAGTTTTCACGATCTTTATATCAGACAATTAGCTTCGGCTTGGTTGGAAACTAAATTGTAGCTATATTATAATTGAACATTTTGTAGCTTCTATAATTTTGTTATTAAACTATTCTATTTTCATCATATTTTGGTATATTTCATTATGCTTAACATAACTTCAATTCTTGAGTCGGTACCAGCTAAAATGAAGTACCCGTAAGGCCTGTCAATTATGAGAATACAACTCAAATGTGGTACTTACAAACAATCCAGAATCAATTCACGATACCGAACGACATCTGCATGGATATGAAAGTAGCTGGCGCCGAACCGAGCAATACGAATAGCAAACTCGAATTCTATGGTCACTGCTTCACTCAAAAGTATAATATTGGAAGTTCATATTCTTAAGATAATTACTACATTCGTAATTTTAAGCATAATATTATGTAAAAAAAAATATATATGCCAAGAATCCCAATTATAGAAACATAGCTACGCGCCTGCTATTCAAATATCAGTTGAACATTTTTATCACTGTGACTCTTTGATCAAACTAGCGTTGATCAAGCGTAAAGTCTGTCAGGTATGTGAATTGAACTCAATTGTAATACTGACAAACAATCAAGAATCAATTCACGATGCCGAAAGACCTTCACAGGTAGTAGGAAAGTAGAGAAACCGAACAATATAAATAAAAATTCAAATTCTTTGGTCATTGCGTCGCTTAGAAGTACAATTCTTGAAATTCGGATTTTTTAGGCAACTGCTACATTCGTACTTTTGGGCATAATATTATGGAAAAGAAATATATATGCCAAAAATCACGATCATAGAAAAACAGCTCCTGCTATTCATTGATCTGCCTTATATTTTTACCAGTCTGTTTCTTCCATCAAATTATTTTAGCTTTCAGATAAAAAATATTCCACCTAAGTCGAAGGTAAGGTCTGCCAGCTATGGGAATTGAACTCAATTGTAATGCTAACAAACAATCAAGAATCAATTCACGATGCCGAAGGACCTTCGCGTCGAAATGAAAGTAGGTGGCGACAAACCGAACAATATAAAGAAAAAATCGAATTCTCTGGTCATTGCCTCAGTCAAAAGTACAGTACAATACTTGAAATTTAGAATTCTTGAGATAAATGCTACATTCGTAATTTTAAGCATAATATTATGGAAAAGAAATATATATGCCAAAAATCACGATTATAGAAATAGAGCTCCTGCTATTCATCGATCTGCCTGATATTTTTATCAGCCTGTTTCTTCCATCAAACTATTTTAGCTTTAAGATAACGAATATTCCACCGAAGTCGAAGGTAAGGTCTGCCAGCTATGTGAATTGAACTCAATTGTAATGCTAACAAACAATCAAGAATCAATTCACGATACCGAAAGACCTTGGCGTCGAAACGAAAGTAGGTGGCGACAAACCAAACAATATAAAGAAAAAATCAAATTCTTTGGTCATTGCGTCACTCAAAAGTACAATACTTGAAATTTAGATTTCTTGAGATAAATGCTACATTCGTAATTTTGAGCATAATATTATGGAAAAGAAATATATATGCCAAAAATCACGATCATATAAATACAGCTCCTGTTATTCATTGATTTGCCTGATATTTTTATCAGTCTGTTTCTTCCATCAAACTATTTTAGCTTTCAGATAACAAAAATTCCACCGAAGTCGAAGGTAAGTTCTGTCAGCTATGTGAATTGAACTCAATTGTAATGCTAACAAACAATCAAGAATCAATTCACGATGCCGAAAGACTTTCGCGTCGAAATAAAAGTAGGTGGCGACAAACCGAACAATATAAATAAAAATTCAAATTCTTTGGTCTTTGCTTCACTCAAAAGTACAATACTTGAAATTAGGATTTTTTAGATAACTGCTACATTCGTAATTTTGAGCATAATATTATGGAAAAGAAATATATATGCCAAAAATCACGATCATAGAATTACAGCTCCTGCTATTCATTGATCTGCCTTATATTTTTACCAGTCTGTTTCGTCCATCAAATTATTTTAGCTTTCAGATAACGAATATTCCACCGAAGTCGAAGGTAAGGTCTGCCAACTATGTGAATTGAACTCAATTGTAATGCTAACAAACAATCAAGAATCAATTCACGATACTGAAAGACCTTGGCGTCGAAACGAAAGTAGGTGGCGACAAACCGAACAATATAAATAAAAATTCAAATTCTTTGGTCATTGCGTCACTCAAAAGTTCAATACTTGAAATTTAGATTTCTTGAGATAAATGCTACATTCGTAATTTTGAGCATAATATTATGGAAAAGAAATATATATGCCAAAAATCACGATCATATAAATACAGCTCCTGTTATTCATTGATTTGCCCTCTTTCATTGATATTTTTATCAGTCTGTTTCTTCCATCAAACTATTTTAGCTTTCAGATAACAAAAATTCCACCGAAGTCGAAGGTAAGTTCTGTCAGCTATGTGAATTGAACTCAATTGTAATGATAACAAACAATCAAGAATCAATTCACGATGCCGAAAGACTTTCGCGTCGAAATAAAAGTAGGTGGTGACAAACCGAACAATATAAATAAAAATTCAAATTCTTTCTTCTTTGCTTCACTCAAAAGTACAATACTTGAAATTGGGATTTTTTAGATAACTGCTACATTCGTGATTTTGAGCATAATATTATGGAAAAGAAATATATATGCCAAAAATCACGATCATAGAATTACAGCTCCTGCTATTCATTGATCTGCCTTATATTTTTATCAGTCTGTTTCTTCCATCAAACTATTTTAGCTTTAAGATAACGAATATTCCACCGAAGTTGAAGGTAAGGTCTGTCAGCTATGTGAATTGAACTCAATTGTAATGCTAACAAACAATCAAGAATCAATTCACGATGCCGAAAGACCTTCGCGTCGATATGAAAGTAGGTGGCGACAAAGCAAACAATATAAATAAAAATTCAAATCCTCTGATCATTGCCTCACTCACTCACTCGCTAAATTTTAAGGTTATCAAACAATTCAGAATCAATTCAGGATGCCAAAGACTTAGATATTAATGCGGTACCACACGCTAATATCTGCTTTATGGTGGATCTTACTGCTACCTTCGCGATTGTAAGCATAAATTTATTTTTGAAAATAAATATAAATGCCAAATATCACGACGTCAGAAGTGAGGCTATTAACTGGTTCCTCATTAATTGGTTTGGTCTGTCTGATTCCTGACATATCGATCAACATATTATACTTCGATTTCACCTTGACAACTGTGCAGGTCCTTCAATTTTGTCAATCTAAAATGGGATAAAATTGTGCAAAATTTTACGAAGTCAAGCATATCTGCACATAAAGATAACTAAGTTATTCCTGCTGCTCAGGAATATTTTCTAAACATCAGTTAAAGAAAAGTCAAAATCTTCATATCTTAAGAAAAAATGCACCTTCCGAATTAAATGCTCACCTCCTGGTAAGCCCAAATTGTGAATTTGTCCACATATGAAGAACATTTTAGTGTAGTGTATCGAGATGAATATGTTTCAATTTAGTTACTAGAGGCTCATCAGCCAGTTCGATCGCAATATTCGTTTTCACACCTTGAACTGAGTCTGTCTTTTTACCTGAGTTCAGAATTTTGGAAATAATACGTTAGTTTTGTGAACTTGAAAGATCAATATGTTGTATACTGTGTTTCCCATTATGCTATATTTTTCTCATGGTCACTAAAAGGGGTAATTTGTAAGGTAGGCTATAGTATTTTTTTCAAAAAGCATTCCAGATTTTAATATTGTTGATCACCTTAAAATGATATGTGCAACAAAGAGCTCCTAGAGACAGACGATCTGCAACAATCTAGCATCTACTGTATGCTGGTACCTTAGTGCCACATTTGTGATAGTAAGCATAATATTTTTCAAATTAATATACATGCCATTAATCACAATATAAGAAGTGGTAACTATTTACTGTTTCTTCATCCGTTGTGGTTTATATCATTCTTGACATCTTGATCAACGTATGATATTTGTATTTCATCTTCACAACTGTTCAAGTCCTTCAATTCAATGAACATGAGCTTAGTTCCAATAGCAATAAACAATTAAGCAAAAATTTAGGAAAGTAAAAGCATGCATCTGCATTTGAGGATAAAACTGTTGCGTAAGTTATTCCTGGATGCTACCCCGGACGATTTTCCACAATCCTTAAAAAAGGTAAAATTGTGACTTTGTCCGCAAATTCCAAACAGTTTAATGTAGTGTAAGAACATGAATAGGTTTAGATTTAGTCACTAAGAGCTCAAATATCTAGCTCCATCTCTTTTTTTGCTGTGAAACTTCTATTGTATTATTACTTCTTTTTGACTCCAGCATTGTAAAAAATAATCCATCAGTCTCGCGAACTTGAACATAACTGTAATATAGATAAAATCAGTTACGAAAAAATTCACGATACTGAGAGATATTTATCAATCAATGGAATAAAATACTTCACATTCTTTTTTTCTCTCATCGTCAACGAACGGGTAGTTTGAAGGGGTATACTGATTATTTTGTGAACCGGTAGCAGAGTTAGTTGTAGTTGATCACCCCAAGATCATATAGGAAATCTAGAATTCCTCGAAATGAACGCAGGACAAAACTTCCGTACCTCCTAAATTCTAATACCTCACTGCAACCATCGCAATAGTTAGCATAATATCTTCTTAAACAAATATACATGCCAAATATCACGATGTCAGCAGTGAAGCTATTCCCTGGCTGCTCAATAATTGGTTCATTGCATCTGATTCCTGACATTTTGATCAATGTATGATATTCTGATTTGACCTTGGCATCTGTGTAAGTCCTTTACTTTGTGAACTTGAGTTTCATTGTGATAGTCATAAATAATTATGGAAAAACTCACGCAGGTAAAAGGTCATATCTGCACATAAATAGAGAACTTTTACGTAAGTTATTCCTGCTATTCAGGACGACCTTCGAAGGGTCATTAAAAAAAAATCTTCATACTCTAGGCAAAAATTGCACGAGATGAAAGGAATTAGAAACACTCAAGAACACTTAAGATCCAAAGGATCATCGGTCAGTATGGTCCCTTTTTCGTTCCCACAGCTCGAATTAATTCTGCCTTGTCGATTTGACTACAGAATTGAGGAACTATCCGTCAGTTTTATGAACTTGAACCTAATTGTAATACAAATAAAGAGTTAAGAAAAATTCACGATACTGAAAGATCAATATGTTGAATACTGTGTTTCACATTATGCTACTATTTATCTTCTGGTCACTAAAAGGGTGGTTTATAAGGTAGGCTACAGCAATCATTTTGAAAACTGTTAGTAGATTTTAACATAGTTGATCACCCCAAAATAACATGGGCACTAAGAGCCCATAAAGATTAGCGCACTGTAAAACTTAAGCATCTACTGGACGCTGGTACCCCAGCGTCGCCTTTGTGATAGCAAGCATAATATTGTTTCAAAATAAAAATATATGTTATGTATCAGATGTAATAAGTAGAACCTATTCACGGACTCCTCATCAATTGGTTTGTTCTGTATCATTCCTGACATCTTGACCAATGTATGATATATCTATAGCACTTTGACAACTGTGCAAGTCCTTCAATTCCATGAACTTGAACATAACTGTGAAAGTAATAAATAGATAAGTGAAGATTTATGAGATTAAAAAAGCACAATATGAAATGAATAGTCCCCTTTCCATTCCTCTCATCCCGAATTGTGACTTTTCCATAAATGGCAAACAGATTAATGTAATGTATTGATATGAATATGTTTAACTGTAGTCACTAAGAGCTGAACGATTTAGTAAAATTTCTCTTATCGCTGTTCACTGTTGATTCTGGCTTTTTAAATTGTCTCTGGATTTGTGGAAATATCTGTCAGTTTTGTGAATTTTAACCTAACTGGAATATAAATAAAACAGTCAAGAAAAAATTCACGATACTGAAAGTTATTCATCAGTATGTTTAATAAAATGTTTCACATTTTGCTTCCATATTGTCTCATCGTCAATGAAAGGATAGTTTTGAGGAATATGGTAATTACTTTAGAAAGGGGCAGCGGAGTTAACTGTAGCTGATCACCCCAAAATCAAATCGGAAATAGAGAACTATTTTGGAATGAATGCACTACAGCACTCCAATATCTACTGGATGGTGATACCTCACTGTTACCTTCCCGATAGTAAGCATAATATCTTCCATAACAAATTAATATGCCAAATATCACGATGTGAGAAGTGAAGCTATCCATTGGCTCCTTGTCAATTGCTTTGGTATTTCTTATTCCTGATATCTGTATCAAAATATGACACTTTGATTTCACTTTGCCAACGGTGCAAGTCCATCACTTCCATGAAATTAGCTTAATTGCCATAGTAATGAATAATTGAGACAAAATTCACAAAAATAAAAGGTTGTTTATGGGCTGTTTATGGCCCTCTGGTACGCCCACCCAATTGGATAATCTGTCTTAGCTTTTTTCTACAATTGGCCATGACTTTGACTTTTCTCACAACTATTCCCTTTTTTTTAATTAATTTCATACTTCGACAATCTAAAATTAATTTTGACTCGAGTGAAATTTTACACAATAGAAGAAAAAATTCACAAAAATAAAAGGTTGTTTATGGGCTGTTTATGACCCTCTGGTACCAGTGTTGGGTCACATCTAAGGATGAGACAGAAGTTTAATAAATTGGAAAATTTCAAAGATTGCCCTCTGGTACCCGTGTCGGAAAACATCTAATGATGGGACAGCAGTTTACTAAATTAGAGAAACTAAAAGATGGCCCTCAGATGCCCGTGTTGGGTCACATCTAAGGATGAGAGCCTTTACACATGAAACCTTTCGATTTCGTGATTTTTTTCTTAATTTCTTTTTCTTAGTAGCACATTCAGAATCGTATTATCAAGCCCCCCCCCCCCGCCCCCAACTATTCTTATTATGTCCATTTACGGTAACCATATTGAACATTTAGTGCCGAGACGCTCAGTTCGATCGCTCTTTTTTCTGCAACACCTCGTATCAAATATGTTTTTCAACTGATGTAAAAAGGATGTAGTACTGGTGATGTATACTTCTAACAAATTTTACCATGGTAGAATAACCCAAAATCATATATTATATTCTGCAATTCTTCGATCTTGACGCAATGAATTAGTGAGGAATCATCTAAATGTTATACTAACTGCTAAGCTCATCATGTTAAGCATTATATTTTACAAAATAGATATATATGCCAAATATCACGATCAATATCAACCAACTAATGAAAAATTGACTATATCGATAGAAATGAGCCGATGCATTGAACGTGGTGTTCCACTTTATATTGTCACTGATCTTATCTTTACTAAAAGAGTAGTTTCAAAGGACCAAGTCAGCAAGGAACGTGCATAGAAGGGGCTTGGGGTACCCCCCCCCCCCCTTCACTATGAAAACAGCTATTTTTCCTAATTTTTGGGTGCTTATTATTCATATTTCGACAATTTAAAATTAATTTTGACACTACTAAAATTTTAAACAAGTAAAATTTTGACACTCCCCTTCCCCTGAAAATTTTTTTTGTGGATGTAGCACAGTGAATTATGCATGGTACAGAGTTCAATCAAATTTTACTTTAACCGAACAACCAAAAATTTAAAAGACTATATATAAGTCTTACATACTAAATACTTTAGGGCTTTCTGAACTTGAAGCTCAAAGCTACCTTCGCGATTTTAAGCAAAATATCTTCCACAATAAAAATATATGCCAAAAATCACGATTGCAGAAGTTGTGCTATTCAGTGGTTTTTCATAAAGAGGTTCAATGTTTCTTATCTCTGGCATCTCCACCAGAGTTTGAGGTTTCGATTTCACCTTGACAGATGTATAAGTCCTTGAGTTTCATCATTTGCAGATTAATTGCAATATTAATAAGCAATTAAGAAAAAACTCACGAAATTGAAATGTTTCATCTGTAAATCCAGACGAAACTTTATTCCTAAGTAGATCCTATGTGCTTCCTTAGAAGATTTTTCAAAAATCACGTTCAAAAAGTAAAAATTTATGTATCACGAGCAAATTATGCACATTCAGAATTGTATGATCAACCCATCCCCCCCCCCCAACAATTCTGAATATCTCCACTTACGGTAACCATATTTAATATTTAGTGTCGAAACATTCAGTTCGATCGCTCTTTTCACTATAACACCTCATGTCAACTATGTTTTTCCAACTTTACTCAAAAAATATTGAAACAATCCGTCAGTTTCGTGAACTTGAACCTAAGTGTATTTTAATAGAACAGCTAAGAAAAAATTCACGATACTGAAAGATTTCTAACAGTATGTTGAATAGGTTGTTACTTATTATGCAGCCACTGGGTGGCAGGTGGTACTGCCTTAAAAGGATCATTTGAAAGGATGTAGTACTGGTGATGTGTGCTCCTAACGACGATGCATTGAACGTGGTGTTCCACCTTAGATTGCTACTGATCTTGTCTTTACGAAAAGAGTTGTTTTAAAGGACCAAGTCAGCCAGGAATGTTCATAAAAAAGGCTTGGACTACCCCCAATTTTCGGGCACTTATTATTCATATTTCAACAATCTAAAATTAATGTTGACTCGAGTGAAATTTTACACAAGTAAAATTGAACAACCAACAATCCCAACGAATCAACCAAACAATCTCAAATACTGTATTTAAGTCTTATATACTAAATACTCGACGGCTTTTGAACTTAGAGCTCAATGCTACCTTCGCGATTTCATGCATAATATCTTAAAACATAAATATATATGCCAAAAATCACGATTGTAGAAGTTGAGCTATTCGAACATTTAGTGTCAAGCTAGTCAGATCGATCACTCTTTTCACTGCAACACCTTATGTCAACTATTTGTTTTCAACTTTACTCAAAAATGTTGAAACAATCCGTCAGCTGCGTGAACTTGAACCTAAGTGTATTTTAATAGAACAGTTACAAAAAAACTCACGATGCTGAAAGATTTGTAAAAGTATGTTTAATATGTTGTTACTTATTATACGGTCCCTGGGTGCAGGTGTTATTGCCTTAAAGGGTCGTTTGAAGGAATATAGTACTGGTGTTGTATGCTTCTAAAGAATTTTACCATGGCACAACAACCCAAAATCATATATTATATTATGTAATTCTTAGAACTCAACGCAATCAATTACTCAGGAGCCATCTAAATGTTCTGTTAACTGCCAAATTCGTCATATTAAGCAATATTTTTTAACGTTAATTTTGAAACTAGTAAAATTTTAAACAAGCAAAATTTTGACGCTCCCCTCCTAAAAAAATGTCTGTGTAACTGTATATAGCCCAGTCAACTTTGCAAGGTAAACAGCTCAATCCGATTTTACTTTAACCGAAATACCCATAATAAATAATGACGAAGACCGCCTTTCTGTATTTCACACTGCTTTTCTGTATTTATAATACCCATAATCACCCAGACCATTTATAAGTCTTATATACTAAATACTTTACAGCTTTCTTAACTTGAAGCTCATTGCTACTTTCGTGATCCTAAACATAATATCTTCCAAAATAAATATTTATGCCTAAAATCACGAATGCAGAAGTTGAGCAATTCTTTTGTTTTTCATCAAGAGGTTCAATCTCTCTTTTTTCTGGCATCTCCACCAGAGTTTGACATTTCTATTTCACCTTGACAGCTGTATAAGTCCTTCAGCTTCGTGAATTTCAGCTTAATAGCACTATTAATAAGCAATTAAGAAAAAATTCACGAAACTGAAAGGGTTTCATCCGTAAATTTGGAGAAAATTTAACTCCTAAGTAGATGCCTTTCTTGGGACGATTTTTGTAAATCACGTTCAAAAAGTAAAAATTTATGTACCAAAACCAAATTATGCACATTCAGAATTGTATGAGCAAACCATCCTCCCCCAAAAATTCTGATTTTGGCCACACACGGCAACCATATTGAACATTTAGTGTCAAGACTCTAAAGCACTCTTTTCACTACAACACCTCATGTCACCTATATTTTTTCAACGTCACTAAAAAAATATTGAAACAATCCGTCAGTTTCGTGAACTGGAACCTAACTATATTTTAATAGAACAGTTACGAAAAAATTCACGATGCCGAAAGATTTGTAACAGTATGTTGGATAAGTTGTTACTTATTATTTGGTCACTAAGTGGCAGGTGGTACTGCCTTAAAGGGTCGTTTGAAGGGATCTAGTACTGGTGGCCTATGCCTCTAACGAATTTTACCATGGCAGAACGACCCAAAATCATATATTATATTCTGTAATCTGAAAAAATATTGAAACAATGAAAAGAGTTGTTTCAAAGGACCAAGTCAGTCAGGAACGTCCATAGAAAGGGCTTGGGCTACCTCCCCCACCACCCACAACCAAAAAGCTGTTTTTTAATTTTTGGAAGCTTATTATTCATACTTGGGCAATCTAAAATTAATTTTGACTCGGGTGAAATTTTACACAAGTAAAATTGAACAACCAACACTCACAACCTAACAACCAACAATCACAAAGACTATATATAAGTTTTAAATACTAAATACTTCACAGCTTCTGAACTTGAAGCTCAATGCTACCTTCGCAATTTTAAGCATAATATCTTCCAAAATAAATATATATGCCAAAAATCACGACTGCAGAAATTGAGTTATTCTTTGGTTTTTCAGCATGAGGTTCAATCTCTCTAATCTCTGGCAACTCCACTTGAGTTTGACGGTTCGATCTGACGTTGACAGCTGTTTAAGTCCTTCAATTTCGTGATTTTCAGCTTAATTGCAATAATAATAAGCAATTAAGAAGAAACTCACGAAGTTGAAAGGGTTTAATCTGTTAGGTTGGGGGAAATTTAACTTCTAAGTAGATGCTGGTTGCTTCCTCGGGAGGATTTTTTGAAAATCACATTCAAAGAGTAAAAATTTATGTATCATAAGGAAATTATGCAAATTCAGAATTGTATGATCAACCTCCCTAAAAAATTCTCATTATGTCCACTTACGGTAACTGTATTGAACATTTAGTGTCAAGACACTAAAACCACTTTTTTCACCAAAAAGTGAAAATTTCATTTTTCACTTTTTTCACTAAATACCTCATGTCAACTATGTTTTTTCGACTTAACTCAAAAAATATTGAAACAATCTGTCAGTTTCTTTCACTGTCACTTTAATAGAACAGATAACATAGAATTCCCGATGCTGAAAGATTAGTAAAAGTATTTTGGTAAGTTGTTACTTATCATGCGGTCACTGAGTGGCAAGTGGTAGTGCCTTAAAGGGTCGTTTGAAGGGATGTACTACTGGTGATGTGTGCTTGGTAAGTTGTTACTTATCATGCGGTCACTGAGTGGCAATTGGTAGTGCCTTAAAGGGTCGTTTGAAGGGATGTACTGCTGGTGATGTGTGCTTCTGACAAATAGATCTCAACGCAATGAATTAGTGAGGAATCATCCAGATGTTATGCTGACTCCTAAATTCGTCATATTAAGCATTATATCTTAAAAATAGATATATATGCCAAATATCACGATCAATATCAACCAACTAATGAAGAATTCACTGCATAGACAGAAATGAGACGATACACTGAATGTGTTGTTCCACCCTATATTGTCACTGATCTTGTCTTTACTAAAATAGTTGTTTCAAAGGACCAAATCAGCCAGGAACGTACATAGAAAGGGCTTAGGCTAACCCCCTTACTACCACAAAAAGCTATTATTTCTGATTTTTGGGCGCTTATTGTAAATATTTTGACAATCTAAAATTAATTTTCAAATTTTACACAAGTAAAATTGACGATTGCACAAATTAAAATTGACAAATATCACGTTTGCAGAAGTTGAGCTATTCTGTAGTTTTTCATCAAGAGTTTAAATGTCTCTTATCTCTGACATCTCCACCAGAGTTGGACATTTCGATTTCACCTTGACAGCTGTATAAGTCCTTCAGATTCGCGAACTTCAGCTTAATTGCAATAATGATAAGCAATTAAGGAAAAACTCACGAAATTGAAAGGTTTCATCAGTAAATCTGGAGGAAACTTCACTCCTATGTAGATATATATTAAACATGACGAACAATACCAACCAATCCATAAAGAATTGGCTATATTGACATTAATGATACAATCCATTGGACATGGTGCTCCACCTTACATTGTCACTGATCTCGTCTGCACTAAAAGACGAGTTTCAAACGAAAAAGTTAGCGAGGAATGTAAATATAAAGGACTTTTCTTACCCCCCCCCCCCCACCCTGCTACCAAAAAAAGCCATTTTTTCAAATATTTGGGAGCTTATTATTTATATTTTGGCAATCTAAAATTAATTTTGACACTAGTGAAGTTTTCCACAAGTAAAATTGAACAACCAACAATCACAACCGAACAACTAACAATCTCAAAGACATATATATAAGACTTGTATACTAAATAATTTACAGCTTTTGAACTTGAAGCTCAATGCTACCTTCGCGATTTTAAGCATAATATCTTCCAAAATAAATATATATGCCAAATATCACGATTGCAGAAGCTGAGCCATTCTGTGGTTTTTCATCAAGAGGTTCAGTGTCTCTTATCTCTGGCATCTCCACCAGAGTTTGACGCTTCGATTTCACCTTGACAGCTGTATATTTTCGGTCATAGCACGTTTACGAGGGTGTTTAAACCTCCAAGTTTGAAGCTTATTCCTCTCCACAAGTTATATACTAATTTAAGCTTTTAAACTTGAAGCTCAATGCTACCTTCGCGATTGTAAGCATAATATCTTCTAATATAAATATATACGCCAAAAATCACGATTGCAGAAGTTGAGCTATTCTGTGGTTTTTCCTCGTGAGGTTCAATCTCTCTTATCTCTGGCATCTCCACCAGAGTTTGACGATTCGATCTCTCCTCGACAGCTGTATAAGTCCTTCAGTTTCGTGGTTTTCAGCTTAATTACAATACTAATAAGCCATTAAGAAGAAACTCACGAAATTGAAAGGGCTTCATCTGTAAATTTGGATGATGTTTAAGTCCTAAGTAAATGCTAGGTGCTTCCTCGGGAGGATTTTTCGAAAAGGAAAAATTTATGTATCATAAGTAAATTATGCATATCCAGAATTGTGCGATCAACCCATCCTCCTCCAGCGAGATTGTGGTCACTTACGGTAACTATATTGAACATTTAGTGTCAAGACACTCAGATCGATCACTCTTTTCACTACAACACCTCATGTCAACTATGTTTTTTCAACATCACTCAAAAAATCTTGAAACAATCCGTCAGTTTCGTGAACTTCAACCTAACTGTATTTTATTAGAACAGTTACGAAACAATTCACGATCCTGAAAGATTTCTAATAGTATGCTGAATAAGTTATTACTTATTATTCGGTCACAGGGTGGCAGGTGGTACTGCCTTAAAAGGTCGTTTGAAAGGAAGTAGTACTGGTGATGTATGCTTCTAAGGAACTTTACCATGGCAGAACAACCCAAAATCATATATTATATGCGGTAATTCTTAGATCTTAATACAATGAATTAGTGAAAAATCATCTAAATGTTCTGCTAGTTGCCAAATTCGTTATATTAAGCATTATATCTTAAATAATTGATATATTCCAAATATAACGATCAATATCGACCAACTAATAAAGAATTGACTACATCGACAGAAATAAGACGATGCATTGAATGTGGTGTTCCACCTTATATTGTCATTGATATCGTCTTTACTAAAAGAGTAGTTTCAAACGACCAGGTCACCCAGTAACGAACAAAACGTGGCTTGGGCTAACCCCCCCACAACAACAGAAATCACCAAAATGTTCTGCTAAATGCTGAATTCGTCACATTAAGCATCATATCTTAAGAAATAGACATATGATAAATATCACGATCAATTTCAACCAACTAATCCAGAATTGACTGTATCAACAGATATGAGACGATGCATTAAACATGGTGTTCCACCTTATATTGTCACTGATCTTGTCTTTACTGAAAGACTCGTTTCAAGCGAACAAGTTAGAGAGGAACCTGAACCCGAGGACCCCCCCCCCCCCTCCCTACCAAAAAAGCCATTTTTTAATATTCGGGGGCTTATTATTCATATTTTGACAATTCAAAATTAATTTTGACACTAGTGAAATCTTACACAAGTGAAATTGAACAACCAATAATCACAACCGAACAACCAACAATCACAAAAAATATATGTTTTATATACTAAATAATTTCTATTTTCTTAAACTTTTTTATTTCTTAAAATATATGTTTTGTATACTAAATAATTTCTATTTTTTAAACTTGTAGCTCAATGCTACCTTCGCAATTTTAAGCATAATATCCCCCAAAATAAATATATATGCAAAAAATCACGATTGGAGAAGTTGAGCAGCTCTTTGGTTTTTCATCAAGAGGTTCAATCTCTCTTATCTCTGGCATCTCCACCAGAGTTTGACACTTCGATTTCACCTTGACAGCGGTATAAGTCCTTCACTTTCGCGAACTTAAACTTAATTGCAATATTAATAAGCAATTAAGTAAAAACTCACGAAACTGAAAGGGTTTCATCTGTACATCTGGTGGGAACTCAACTCCTAAGTAGACCCTAGGTGCTTCTTCAAGACGATTTTTCTCAAACCGCGTTAAAAAATTTAAACTTTTGATTTTTGGGTTGGGCTGCATCCCCCCCCCTCCCGACAACATGAATCATTTGAATTTTCTACTAACTTTTAAATTCGTCATATTAAGCATTATACCTTAAGAAATAAATATATGCCAAATATCACGATTAATATCGACAAAGTAATGAAGAATTGAAAATATCGACAGATATGAGACGATGCATTGACCGTTGTGTTCCACCTTATATTGTCACTGATCTTGTCTTTACTAAAAGAGTAGTTTCAAAGGATAAGTCAGAAACGAACATAAAATTGGCTTGGACTACCCCCTCCCCCCAACAACAGGAATCATCTAAATTTTCCGCTAACTGCTAAATTCGTCATATTAAACATTGTCTATATATATAAAAATAAGTTGTCTGTCTGTGGATCTGTGGATCAGGTGACGTCATGTTTCTGTGTCGGCTGACGTCATGAAATTAGTTGTCGTCATTTTTGCTTTGACGGTGACGTCATTCAAGATATTTAAGACATATGTTCACGTAGAAATCTATTAATGTTTAAGTTTACAATGACTGATGAACTTACAATGGCAAAAGCCGATGAAGATGCTCAAAGAGTCTATGCCAAAAAACTTGCTGCTGATAGAGAAAGTCAGAAAAGAAAGCGTGCTGAGGAATCACAAGAACAGCAAGAAAACAGGCTTGCGGCTAAAGAACGCAAAACCGCGCAGTTAGATGAAAATCCACCTGGACAGCGAGAGTCAAAACATATCAAAACTGAAAATGATAGCGATGATGATTGGGTTTGGGATTTCGACTTGGATAAGGTCATCAATGCCTACCAGATTTAAGTTAAAAAAACAAAGGTTCGTCGATATGTACTTCATAGTGACGCTGAAAAATAAAGAAGAAAAAGAAAACTGAAAAAAGAAAAAAGGTAAAAAACTAAAAAAAAACTAAAAAGAAAAAACACTCAAAGAGAAATTACAGACCGGGACACAAATGACGACCGAGACAGAGGGAATATAAGTGACGACCGTGAACCTCAAAGAGAAATTACAGACTGGGACACCCGGACACAAATCACGACCGGGACACAGGGAATATAAATGACGACCGGGACACAGGGACACAGCTACAACGGGGACGCCGGGGGCACAGGCGGGATATATAAATGACGACCGGGACACAGGGATTGTTCGAATAGAAATTACAGACCGGGACACCGGGACACAAATGACGACCGGGACACCGGGACACAGGGAATATAAATGACGACCGGGACACTCAAAGAGAAATTACAAACTGGGACACCGGGACACAAATGACGACCGGGACACAGGGAATATAAATGACGACCGGGACACAGGGACACATCATTAGAATAATGAGGTATAGATCTGAATACGGATTGTTTTTCCCATGGACAATTATATGTTGCATGTTCTAGAGTCAGTAAACCTGACAATCTATTTATATGCACAGACAATGGGACAGCGAAGAATGTTGTATATTCGCATGTTTTACGTAGTTAAAAACATATATTTATGTCTATCTCTATTCACAGGTGGGACACAGGGACACAACTACAATGGCGCGTAACTAATATGGCGCGTAACGACTTACGCGCGCGGGGGGGCTTGGGGGGGGGGCGCGAAGCGCCCCACCAACTAAGTGTTGGGGTGGCGCGAAGTGCCACCCCAACAGCTAGTATCCTATAAAATAGATATATACCAAATATAACGATCAATATCAACCAACTAATAAAGGATTAACTATTTCGACAGAAATGAGATGATGCAATGCACGTGTTATTCCACCTTATATTGTCAGTGATATCATCTTTACTAAAAGAGCAGTTGCAAAGGACAAGTCAGCTAAAAAAAAACATAGACTTTGGGCCTCCCCCCAAGCCAACAGGAATCATATAAATTTTCTGCTAACTGCTAAATTCGTCATATTAAGCATTATATCTTACAAAATCGATATGAGCCGAATGTTACGATCAATATCAACCAGCTAATAAAGAGTTGACTAAATCGACAGAAATGAGACAATGCATTGAACGTGGCGAACCACCTTATATTATCACGGATCTCGTCTTTACTAAAAGATTAGTTTCAAAGGACCAAGTCAGCCAGGAACGAACAAAAAAGTGGTATTGGCTAGCCCCTCCCAACAGGAATCATCTAAATGTTCTGCTAACTGCTAAATTTGTCATTAGAAACATTATATCTTACAAAATAGATATATATCACATATCACGAACAATATCAACCTACCAATAGTCAGTCACTGCTATTGGTTTTACCCCCCCCCCCTCCCCCAATTAACAAGAATCACCCTCTAATCATTGTAATCATTGTAACTAATATTGTCTTTACTAGAAGAGTAGTTTCATACGGCCAGGTCAGCCAGGAACAAACAAAAAATGTGGCTTGGACTACCATCCCCCCTTCAAACAACAGGAATCATCTAAATGTTCTTCTAACTGCTAAGTTCGTCATATTAAGCAATATATCTTATAAAATAGATATATAGGCCACATATCACGATCAATGTGAACCAACTAATAAAGAATTGAGTATATCGACAGAAATAAGACGATGCATTGAACGTGGTGTTCAACTTATATTATCACTGATCTCATCTTTACTAAAAGAGTAGTTTCAAAGGACCAAGTCAGCCAGGAATGAACAAAAAAGTGGCTTGGGCCTCCCCCCATTAACAAGAATTATCTAAGTGTTCTGCTAACTGCTAAGTTCGTCATATCAAGTATTATACTTACAATATATATATATATATATATATATATATATATATATATATATATATATATATATATATATATATATATATATATATATGTCAAAATCATGAACAATATCAAACAACCAATAAAGAAATAACTGTATCGATATTAATGACACTTTCCATTGAACATGGTGCTCCACCTTATATTGTCACTGATCTCGTCTTTACTAAAAGAGTAGTTTCAAAGGACCAAATCTGCCAGGAATGAACAACAAATTAGCTTGGGCCTCTCCCCCCCCCCCATTAACAAGAATCATCTAAATGTTCTGCTAACTGCTAAGTTCGTCATATTAAGCATTATATCTTACAAAATAGATATATATCAAATATCAAGAACAATATCAACCAACTAATAACTATTCACGGTTATTGGTTATGGGCTCCCCCCCCCCCATTAACAAGAATCATCTGAATGTTCTGCAAACTGCTAAGTTCGTCATACTAAGCATTATATCTTACAAAATAGATACATATCAAATATCAGAACAATATCAACCAACCATTAAGGTGGAGCACCTAATATTGTCACTGATCTCGTCTTTACTAAAAGTGTAGTTTCAAAGGACCAAGTCAGCCAGGAATGAACACCAAATTAGCTTGGGCCTCTCCCCCCCCCCCATTAACAAGAATCATCTGATTTTAGATGATTCATCTAATCATCATCTTATTCATCTAATCATCAACGTAGATAGACATTATAAGAAACACTATTGTCCTGTGGTGGCGCAGTGGGTTTGACCTTAGCTTGATAATACGAGACCCAGAGATCGAATCATGTTGCAGCAATGCACTACAAGACCGACGCAGGGACCTTAGTAGTCAAGATAGTGAAGAAAAGTATTTTAAATAACGCATTTCTAACGGCAAAATGGACGAGAAATTTATCATTTGGGCTGCCTTTTTCCACATTAGAATGGGGGGGGCTACCTACTTCCATGTTTTAAGCATTATTCTTGACCTTCTTGTACCCAAACGTAACATACTTATTGTTTTTAAAAGTGATATCATGTATGTAATCTTCTTCTAGACGTCATAAAACCCAAATGAAAAGGCAGTACTGATTGATCATTATATTCTTTTGAATAAGCCTTAATATAGGCCAAGTACCGAAATTGTTTTGTTCAGATATAATAACGAATGCTAAAAAAAGGATGATTGGTATCGTTGATAACTTTGTGTAAGATTCTGAGGGAATACAACTTTTTTTCCCAGTTTAGCAAAAAGTCTACTCAGCCCTATCAAATTGCCCCACACGTTACAAACATGTAAGAGACAAAAATTGTGTCTATTTTTGGGCATCGCAGATAAATGCATCCAAAATTAGTGTCAAATGTGCTTTCTACTAGTCTTAGCGGTCCGCCTGATCTACAAACTAATGAATGTCACTTTTCAATTGTTTCCTGGGACTTAATACAAGATGATTTGGAAAATTCACAAAAAAATAATAAATAAATAATACATTATTCCAACATTGTTCTTTACTTAGGGAGTGCTAAGCTGCGTTTGATTGTTTCCCTCTGCTGTATCAAGTTTCTAGCCAAAATTTGGATTAATCAGCTATGAAGATTTACAAAGGCTGACGTCATAATAGAACATTTTGGGCTTTTGATTGGGTATTGACATAGTCTGTGTTTCATTATGGGTAGTTAAGTGTGCGTCCGAGTTTTCATGGCCTCAGTGTGCAGCTTCAGTCTTCGTTCCAAAAACAGTTTTGGAAGCCAAAAACTAAGACTTGAGGCTAGAGCTAGTTCTAGAGCTAGTTCTGAAGTTGGCAAATTTAACTAGAAATTAAAACAAACTAAGTCAACGATGACTATCAATGCCAGGACGATGGGAATAAAGGTCATATCATCTTTATTTTTTGCTACGGCTGTTCAATATCGGCAAAACAATTTTTCTCCAGTTGTCATGCCATGGAACTTTTCGGAAAGACTCCAAAGCTTTCCGGAAGCAATATTCATTAGGTGATTTTTCAGGAAAACCCTCAAACCAGTTCATAAGTTGGTAGCCTAGCTCTTGAGAAGATTCGAATAGTTGTCCATTTTCACCATTTTTTACCAGCTCCCCAATGCAGGGAAATTTGTAGGCAAACACAGGAAGTCCACATCCAAACATATCAACAACTTTCATGGGAAGATCTAGTCCACTTGATGACGTATGAAGGCATACACCAAGATCAGCACTAGCAAGTAACTTCTGGTAATCTTCCGATGCTAACCATACAGTCAAGACTTTGACATTTTGCCAATCTTTGAGCATTATCAAAGACTCGTAAAGAGCTTTCAACGGACCTTTGCCAGTTATAATTACTAACAAAGGTGGGTATTTGTTAGAATCCCTATCCCTTTGCTCATTGTAGAATTCAAGGGCGTCCAAAAGTAGGTCAAAATTCTCATCCTTTGTCCATGACGTACTTGAAACTATAAGTCCAGGCCGATCTTGCCTCAAATAAATATTTCCATCCGCAAATCGTTCTGTCATCAGATTTGTGTCAGGTCCTATTGTGTCTAATACCGGATAATGCTTTTTTAGACGCATAAATAGGATGTGGCGATCTAAAACTGGCAAAGGTCGGAGTAGAAATGCTGGACGGTCGTATAAGACAGTGGGACTTATTTTCCAGTTTTTCCATATGTCTGACTTCATAGCCTCTGTGACGCATAGATTTACATTTGCTCTTCCGCCAAACTTCTCTTCAATCATCTTTGACACTTTGACCAAAAAATGACTTGCTCCCAAATTAAGGGCTAAAATTGAATGACCATAGTTGTGCCAGTCCACAATTAAGTCACATCGCTTTACTCTACTCACAAACCAAGACACAGGAAGAGCTGGTATTGAAGGTGGATTCTGCACAAGAATCGCTAAAGGCCGATGGATACAAAGCAATGTAGACATGAGTGACATAGTTTGCCACAAAGCTTTTAAAATATAAGAACAAGTCTGAGGCAGAAATGAAACTTTATTAAAGCTAGGGGGTGGCTTTATGTTGTGTATTGTTATGTTGTCATTTACCAGAATTTCATCTGTTGGCCTACTACCCCCATAGCCAACAACATCAACTGAATATCCTTCTTTGGCCAAAGATAGAGCGTGATACTGCATTCTTGGGCTTCTGCCGAAATCACCAAGAACTAAAACGCAGATTCGACCCTTGGTTGAATCTATATCCTTCTTAAGTGCTATCGTATCGATAGAATTTTCAATGTCATTCTTTATTGATTGGTTTGAATTTATAGACATTTCCTGTTTAAGGTTAAAGAAGTTAATTAGGTGTCAGTATTATGTTTTATTCAAGCCGTTTCAGAACCATTACTGTTTAGTTTGTATGCTGTCTGAAATAGACCATTTCTGATACGAAGCGATTGAGTATGTAAAGGCAAGGACCGACAGGGGCAGAGTTTTTTGCATCTTCCGTAAATTGAGCATGTTTCTTGCAAAGTAAACTTGTTAAATAAAGAATATTGCTTTAAAAAATTGATGGTGACGTGAATTCGATCTAATGATTCCCAGGGGACTAACAAAAGCCGCAAAATCTGGACCAACGCCATCGTAGGCGAGTGGAACAGGTTCTTTTTTCAAATATCAAATGGTGCCTGGACCCCTTGAAGGTTTATTTGAAGTAGATTTTGCTGCAATAGCCATTGCAAAGATCAGACAAATCAGTCACGAGACGAACCCATAGTGGCACCACACAATGTAAAAGTTGATGAAACCATGATAGGTACCTATATCATGATAAACACGAATAATGAAAAAACACGAAAATAATTACGATTTAATTCCTTTTAGATGTTAGTCTAAAAGCCCACGAGCAAATTTTTTTCCACTTAAATATCAAGTGAACTACGAGAATCCCAAAAAACAAAACAATATTACAGATTAGTCAAATGTTGTAAGCTTCACGCTGACATAGTGTTTACAACTAATCAATAAAATTTAGTGTTCTGTAATGACACAAATACCAAAGAGAATTCCTTCCTAAATTTTTGAGCAGCAAAAAAAGTAATTTATGGGTAAGCGACGCGCAGGCGTAAACTACGAAACTCAGTGGGTGAATAACTTATGCTAATCTTTTTTTGTCTTTGACAGATACATTCATTCAAAATAAAAACTCATCAAGTGTGCCGACTGTTCAAAAGCTTTCTGTCAATCTCAAATGCTAATTAGTATCAGATGCCCCCCAAAAATTATGGCCACAATTTTCCATTTTTTTCAAGGGTTTGGGGTTCAAGGCGATATTTTTTCTCCTATGAATATCTATGTTTGGAATACATCATGGCCTCCCCCTCTTTCATGTGAGATTAACTTGCTATTATAGTTTTCCTATAATAGCTTATTATAGGATTTACTATTATACTTATAGTTTTTTACTATTTTTAGACTTACTATTATAGTTTTTATAGTTTTAATATGAAAATAAAGTAAAAGTAAAGAACAAAATGGGTACAATGTGTAATTTTTTTTCTGATCAAGGCACTTCGGATAGGAGTTGTTGTAGAAACTTCAAAAGGAGCTTATTTGATTGAAAATTCAAAGTTCTAATGCCTTTTTTAAGAGTCAAAAAGAGTCGGAGGGAAACTAGCTCTCTCCATAGACCGTCTTTTCCCTAAATGCTCCCGGTCAAAGTGTTGAGATAGTCTTTTTGTTCAAAATAGTGCAATATCATATAACAATACCTAATAGTTAATTAGGTGTCAGTATTATGTTTTATTCAAGCCGTTTCAAAACCATTACTGTTTAGTTTGTATGCTGTCTGAAATTGACCATTTCTGATACGAAGCGATTGAGTATGTAAAGGCAAGGACCGACAGGAGCAGAGTTTTTTGCATCTTCCGTAATTTGAGCATGTTTCTTGCAAGGTAAACTTGTTAAATAAAGAATATTGCTTTAAAAAATTGATTGTAACGCGAATTCGATCTAATGATTCCCACGGGACTAACAAAAGCCGCAAAATCTGGACCAACGCCATCGTAGGCGACGGTCATCCATAGACCGTCTTTTCCCTAAATGCTCCCGGTCAAAGTGTTGAGATAGTCTTTTTGTTCAAAATAGTGCAATATCATATAACAATACCTTTGGGATTTACGGATTCCTTTAGAAACTGGGAGGTTGTAAATTATTCCCCGGAGGTATGACAAGCTTTATGGAAGGGATGGTCTTAAAAACGGAGCTGCAATTTGCAATTTCCAATCAAACGAGCCTAATCTAAAGTTAATGCGACCACCCCTTCCATAAAAGCCTTCCATGCCCAAGGACATACATTCCAACCCTAGCCCCCTGACTCTGGGGGCTCTGTAGCCCATGGAAGCCTTGTTATATGGTCTTTGAAGTATTTTGAACAAATGGTCATCTAAATTTTTATTTGATGCATTTGGGGGTGAAGAAGGCGTTGGTGGGGGTGCAAGTATTTCTCTGTTCATTTTTGACTCGTTCATTTGGACGACCTAGAATTTTCAGATTTCAGTCAAATGAGCCTCATCTTAAGTTTCATTTCTAATTTGTTCTACTCCTTGTTGGCGCATGATCTATAACCGTTGTTTTTCACTTTTGTTTACTTGTTTTAATTCATGCTGCTGTTATCATCGAACTGGATGCTTCTTTGTTCTTCACTATTGTTTTTGACTCGTTGTAATTGTCGCTGACGCAAGTATTCTGACTGTATATCTGTGTTCTTCATTTTCTATCACTACTTTAGACATTTTTTAAATACTCTTTACCAAAGGCTGCTTGGATTGGTCTTATCATGTTCGATATTCATGGTCGTTTACTTGCCCTCTAGGAATTATGAATTTATTTAAAATACCGTTCGAAAATGCACTAATTACAATTGGTATTTCTACTCAGATATATTCCTTTTGAAATGTCGGTCACATTTTATTATGTAATTTTGCCTGCATAATAGACATTAAAAATGATTTAACCATAATATTTAGCGACAAATTAAAAGTATTAATCACTTATTAGGGTAGTAGTGCATGGGGAAGTGGCTTTATTTGTATAGGACTATAGCCATAGGAGGGGTATGGAGAAGCAGCAACTTTGTTGTAAGGTGTAAATTCAGAGGGAAAGCTAAGACTGTAAGGAATAATAACATATTAGAATCTGCCTCGAGGGCTCGGCTGGGAAATGCCCCCTTTGTCTTTTTTTATTTAGCTTCGATCTAACATAGCAGCAGTCACAATTAAATCGTCCAACTTTGATCTTGAGTCGGAACACCTGTTCTTTGATTTCAAAAGTTTCGAGTTTGAAAATTCCATTGACGAATGGAAACAGTTTTACTTTTGCACCAAAAGTTTTTCAACACAAAGGCTTAGCGTCAGAAAAAAACTATGAGTTGAAAGTATTAAGCTGCCATACAGCTTAAGGTAATTTTTTTATATTTCAAACTTAAAAGCAGCAGAACATGTCAAGTATTCCCGTCTGCCAAATAGGTTTATTCCTCTTCCCTGCGAATGTTGAGAGGAGATCAACAAAATTGCGCCTCTTCCGGAAATTTAAAGAAAAAACGACGAGAATAGCTTTCGGACTGAAAATTCAGCATCAATGCTGCATCCAGATATAATATTCTCCGTGAAACAAGCTTTCGGACACGCTCACTATAAAGTAGAATCTCAAAAAGTGGATTATTTCGGTATAATATTTGGCTTGTTCGGGCTTGTTATGAAAACCCCAGGGCGTTTTTCTGCTATATTTATCTGGCAACAATGGTTCTTAAGAATTCGCTTAATTTTGAAGTTTATGCGTCATGAATCTTTTTCTATAGGATAATTAAAGGATGAAAAACACTGCTACTAAGAACAAAGAAGGTATTTTTAATTTATTTTAACGCATTGAAAGAATGTAGAAGGTTTTAAAATAAACACCCTGTTTTGACCAACATCTTCTTACCAACCAAAACTCCAGTCAGCAAGAGCTAGCCTATAGCTTTAATGCTCCATTGATGTGTTTGTGTTATAATAACCACATATTAGCTGTATTGATGTGTTTTCCTACTAAACAACCTCCTTCTAAGCAACAAAAATATCTCAACTGTAAATTAGTCTCTAAAAGAGTTGTCAGCATCAACTGGAAATAGCTTATTAGCCTACTGTTTCCTTATTACTTACTACCCTGTTACTTAGTATTACTTATTAATTATTACTTAAATACCCTGTTTTGACCAACATCCTCTTACCAACTGAAACTCCAGTCAGCAAGAGCTAGCCTATAGCTTTAACTTTAATGCTCCATTGATGTTTGTGTTAAAATAACTACATATTATCTTTGTTGATGTTTTTTCCTACTAAATAACCTCCATCTAAGCAAAAAAAATATCTCAACTGTAAATTAGTCTCTAAAAGAGTTGTCAGCATCAACTAGAAATAGCTTATTACTGAAAACATTTATCAATGTTATGGCGTTTTTTTCTTCCTTGTTGCCAAAATTTCCATTAAAGCATGCGTTTTTTGTTGTTTTTTACAAAATAATAGGATATTTGAAATTGCAAATCTGTAATAGTTTAGAAACAAATTTGGGCTATATATTTGCCTATCAGGGGGGGTGGGGGTAAAGCATAGCATATATTAAATACATAAACTAACCATTGCTGTATTTAATATAGTTAAATTTATAGCAAACAGTATAACTGGCATTTGTAATAGCTGGCTTTCATATTTTTGACCAAAAATGCATGCTTTTTGTAGCGTTTTACCAATTATATGATTTATTTAAACCCAGGCATCTAGAACAAAAGTCATTATATAGCAACAGCAAGCAGTTAATATCAAATAAGCAAAAGCAAAGCAAGCAGGCATATCATTATTTAACATGCATAATATTACATCCTCCTTCTTCCCTAGAAGAAGATTCTAATCACTTACTAGCAGTGGAGACCCAACTGTTAGTACTATTACTAACGTCTCCAAGAGAAGGCGCTAGGCTTGCTTCTCTTCACTTTGTATGGACACAAAACAAACTAGAGAACTCCTCATATAGCACTGACTTAACACACACTCGAGAGAAGGCGCTTGGCTCACTTCTCACCAGGTATTATATACACTATGTACAGACTTCAACTTCTCTTCTTTTGAGATTTTTGTTGGTAAGTTCACAAGTTCAGTTTGATTGGTGGCTTACTCTGCCTCCTGTACCTTGATTTAGTTACTGGTATAACCACTGGTACTCCCTCCTTGGGTGGGCTTGGGCTACTGGTAGTATGGAGCAGGGCTGTTCTGTCAAGTGAGGGAATGTCTGATGATGCAGTAAGCGGTGTTTTGTCTGCACAAGTTAGGTCCAACGCTGGGGGGATTGCAGTAGGAGTAACTGCATCTCTTCCAGTGCATTTTACTGGACTACATCTGTTCTGTACTGGTGTTGATGGCTGTGCATTTGATATGTGTTTCCAATTCCTTTGTAGAATTGTTCCAGCTTCAGTTTTGATATGGTACGATCTAGGGCGTGCTGCTGGTGCTATGATGCTGGTGGTGCTCCACTGGCCATCAGTTTGTTTCTGGAAGGTCACTGTGTCCCCCAAGTGGAGTGTAGGCCTAGACTTGGCTTGTTTGTCAAAGTATCGTTTCTGTCTTGACTGGGCCTCTTCCCGCTTCAGCAGGTACTTTTTAGTTGGAACCACCTGCTTCCGCAGGTGCTTTTCTGTGCAAGGAAAGGTGGAGCGTAATTGGTGGCTCATTAGCAGTTGTGCAGGGGTGGCGTAGTTGTCTACGGGTGTATTTCTGTATTCCAGTAGACCAAGATATGGGTCATCTCTGCCTTCACTTGCCTTGGTGAAGATGTCCTTGCAAGTGTGGACAGCCTTTTCTACCAGTCCATTGGACTGCGGGTAGATAGGGCTGGAGGTCTTGTGCCTTATGCCCCATTCTTTGATGAACTGTTCAAACTCTGCAGATGAGTATTGTGTTCTGTTGTCTGAGATGATGGTGTGGGGGATCCCATGTCAAGCAAAATGTGCTTTTAGTTTACTGATGACTTCTTTGGATGTCATGTTTTTCAACAGGTCGACTTCAAAGAAGCGGCTGTGGTAATCAACTGTTATAAGATATTTTGCTTCATTCCAATCAAATATGTCTGAGGCTACCTGCTGCCATGGTACTAATGGGATCTGGGAGTTCATGAGAGGCTCTTTCTGGTTGTTACGGCTATGTTTCTGGCAAGTGGGACAGTTTATGATTAGCGTTTTGATGTCACCATTCATCTTTGGCCAGTAGACGAGCATCCTGGCACATTGCTTTGTCTTTTCCATACCAAGGTGGGAGACGTGAAGTTGCTTGAGGATTTGGGGTCGCATCTTCCTTGGGATAACGATCCTTTCGCCTTTAAATATGATGCCATTCATGTATGACAGCTCGTGTTGAAGGTTCCAGTATGCAAGGAGATCCATGGCACATTGCTTTCTGGTGTTGGGCCAACCACCTTGTATGGCTTCTCTGAGATGAATCAGGTGCTCATCCTCCTTGGTATGAAGTTGTATTTCCTCAAGCCTTGCATTGCTAACAGGAATTATGCATGCACTATGGTGGACATACACCTTGATTTATCTGTGGAGCTTTTTGTTGATGTCTGGTAGGTGCAGCCATGATAAAGTGTCTGTGACTGCGATTTCTGTCCCTGGTCTGTAACTGAGCTCTAGGTCATAGGGTTGAATCTGAAGCATCATTTGCTGAGCTCTGGCAAGTGCTTTTTGAAGTAGACTTCATAGGATGGTTTCAAGTGGGCAGTGGTCTGTGGTTATTTTTACATGCCTGCCATATATGAAATGATGGAAGTACTTGCAACCAAAGACTATTGCGTATAATTCCTTTTCAAGCTGTGAGTATTTCTGTTCAGCTTTGCTAAGGGAGCGTGATGCATATGCGACAACGTTGCCGTTTGACGAGATGTATGCTCCTAGACCATGTGACGATGCGTCCACAGTGAGGTCGATGGACTTGCATGAGTGGTCAAAGTATGCTAAGTTTGAGACTGTTGAGTGTTTGATGTTTTGGAGGGCTTCGTCATGCTCCTTGGCCCACTTGAACTTGGTGGCTTTACTGAGGTCATGCAGGGTTTTATTCTGTGTTGATAAGTTTGGGATGTATTTTGCAAGATAGTTTAACATACCCAACAGAGTTGCAAGTTCTTCTGAGTTTGATGGTGTAGGCATGTTGTTAATAGCTTCGAGTTTGTCAGGATCTGGCTGCATTCCTTGTTCACTAATCACATGTCCGAAATATGTCACACTTGTCACACAAAAGCTGCATTTTGCTTTGTTGAACTTGATACCTTTTGCTCTGGCTCTCTCAAGTACAGCTACTAATCGCTTATTGTGTTCCTCAAGGGTTGAACCAAAAACTAGAAGATCATCAATGATGACAGCAAACCCGTCTAATCCCTCGAGAGCCTCCTGGGCAGAGATGATGCCAAACGGCATCCGTTTAAACGGTATCTGCCAAAGATGGTATTGAATGTTGTTAAGTCTGCAGATTCATCATCCAAGACTAGCGACCAATACCCCGACCTTGCATCCAGTTTGCTCAAGTATTTTACCCCATGGAGTCTGGATGTTACGTCTTCCAGGGAGGGAATAGGGTGGAATGGTCTTCTGATTGACTTGTTCAAATCTACAGGGTCAATGCAAATTCTTAAACTGCCATCCTTTTTTTCTATGGCGACCATCGAATTCACCCAGTAAGTTGGTTTAGAGACTTTTTCAATTATTCCTTGTTCTTCCATCCGTTTAAGTTCTGCTTCTAACTTTCCTCGAAGGTATGTGGGAATTCTTCTTGCTGGGTATGCTGCAGGGACTGCATCGTCCTTCAGATACAGATGGCACCCTCCATCCAATTTTCCTATTCCTTGGAAGACATCATTGTAGCTACTGATTATGTCATCCGTTTTTGTCTTGTCGATTGCATGCATGTCCTTGCATGTGTTTTTCTCAACTTTACTGACATTCAGTACAAGTTTGACAATATTCAGGTCAATGCTTGACCGGAATCCAAGAATTGGCACTGAATCCGTTTCAACAATAAAGAATGGTAGGGTTTCAGCCTTGCTTGATTTGTGCTTGCAGCTCAGCTTGCATACACCTCTCACGGGAATTTTGGATCCACAGTAGCCAGTGATGGCGGATGTGGTAAGGCGTCAAAATACTTGGCAGGTAGAATGTTAGCTTGTGCCCCTGTATTGACCTTGAATTTGACAGGTAAGGAGTGGTTCACCTCCAGTGTAATAAGGGCTTCATCTCTGCTCTTATTGGTGTTGTTCTCTATGGCATATAAGAAGACATCCTCATCTTCGTCACTATTGTCGGCTGGGCTCTCCTTGTATTCAATCACCGCATTCACTGATTTGTTGCTTTTGCACACACGTGCAAAATGATTTGGCTTTTTGCACTTTGCACAGATTTTTCCCTTTGCAGGACAAGTGTGGCTAGGTGAGTATACTCCTCCACAGAAATAGCATTCCTTTGTTTTTCTAGATGACACAGATGCATCTTCGTATTTTCTGACTGGATATTTGTACTTCTGGACAGCATCAATTTCTTTCTTGATTTGTTGTGGTTCTTGTACTTCAAATGTTCTTAGCTGTGCCTGGGTTGTTTGGTAAGAACGGCATTTGTCAACAGCTAGTGCCAAAGTTAGGGTATCACCTTCCAGAAGAAGTCTTTCTCTAATTTTAGGGTCTCTGATGCCACTAACTATTTTGTCCCGAACCATTTCATCAGCGCTATCATAGTTGCAAGCCTTCACCAGGATTTTCAGTTCTGTGATGTATTTCTCTACACTTTCTCCTTCACACTGGTCACGTTTCTGGAATATATATCGAGCAAATACACTGTTGGTGACTGGTGCAGCATATTCGCGGAATTTCTGCAGGTAAGTTTCTACATTGTTTGTTTCTGCAGCAGTGAGTGGGAAGGTGTTGAATATCTGGCGCCCTTTTTCTCCTGCCCAGATGAGAAGGTAAGCACATTTGCTTTCTGCCGTCTTTCCAGACAGGGGTCCCAGAAACATCAGTTTGGCATGCTCTTCAAAGCGTTTCCATTCATCGCCGAGGGAAGCTGAATCCCAATCAATACTTGGTGGCTTTGCTTCCATCTTCTGACACCATGTAGCGTTTTACCAATTATATGATTTATTTAAACCCAGGCATCTAGAACAAAAGTCATTATATAGCAACAGCAAGCAGTTAATATCAAATAAGCAAAAGCAAAGCAAGCAGGCATATCATTATTTAACATGCATAATATTACACTTTTATTTAAAATTCAATGTCAATGAAGAAGAAAATGTCATACCATTGGAAAAATTGATTTATCCAAATTAATATTGGAAAATCAGTGTTTGTGGATTATATAACATTAAAAAAAATGGATTTATAATGAAACAGTAAGCTTGAGATCAATGTTATAAGGTATTTAAGGTTTGAGACCAGTTTTCTTAGCCTGTTTTTGGGCAAAACAGGAAAAAATTTTACTGTTTTTTAACTACCAAATAAGTAAGCTAATGAACAAAAACATCCAGCATAGAATTGCTATAGAAAAATAAGACCACAGAAAAGCTTCAAACTATTTGTAATCAGACAACCATCCAAATAAAGGGGTTGAAGAGAAGGTTTGAGGAAAAATTGGCTGAGGATTTTTAGGACTATCCTAAATCTTTTGTGCATTATGCCACACAAAAATGCAGCTGTAGATACACAGCCACAGATATCTTGGACATTGCTAAAGCAGTTGCTGATCTTCAGCTGAAAATGGAAAATTTTCAACCAACAGTTCTCATCTGTTTTTTCTTATAATTCCAGTGTTGTCTACTGCATACCTCCTTTATATGATGCATTGTGTTAGATAGAACCAATTCTAATCACTGATACATTACCCTAAATCACAGCTTGGAGTGATATAAGGATTTTCCATCCTTGTGATGCTCCAGTGACAAAAAAAATTGTTTGGTGTCAATTGTGGCTGTTGATCTAGATTCTTGTGGAGGACTGTGCAGCTTCTCATTTGTAAAGGAACTCCTGGCAGAGCTATTCCTCATCAAGGTGGGACATGAATGTGTCAGTTGAAGTTGCAGAAACTGTTTCCTCAGACAGTTGATTCCACAGATTGATGACTCTTTGGCTGAAGAAGTGACTTCTATGTCTACTCATGGAATGCTGCATGGCAAGCTTCATTGAATGTCCTCTAGTACCAAAATGCAAGGGCTGTGCAAAGAGACTGGGAAGGATGTTTTTAGAAAGGATTTTTTTTGGTTAAAATTATATTTATTTATTAATACCAAATACAGTAAGCTTTCAAGCTTGTTGCACTAAACATAATAAAAAGAAATTATGACAATACTGACAACATAATACACACATACAAATCAATAAAAATAACAACTACAACAAACACTGACAAATAATACTATAAATGATTTACTGTGAAAATTTCTTTCTGCTAGTTTTGTTTTGAATCTGTTTATGTCATCTGTTAGAAATGTTTCAGGTGGAAGGTCATTCCATGGCTTCCACATCCTGCTGTAAAATGAATGTTGGCCTATTTTCCTTTTTGAAAGTGAGGGGTACAATTTATGTGGGTGATAATGGGTCCTGTTGGTGTCATTAAATGTGAAAAACTGTGATGTACTTATATTATCAAAGCCTTTGATTATACAGAATGTGCTAATAATGTCTGCCCTATCCCTTTGGAATGGAAGACTTGGCAATCCTAGCCTGTGCAGTCTATTTTCATGCAGCAAATGTTTCAAATAAGGTACAAGCTTAGTTGCTCTTTGCTGTATTTTTTCAACCCTTGCTCTGTCTTTTTTATTCAATGGACTGATGAATTGTATTCAAGTATAGGTTGAACTGTTGATTTATAAATGGCAATGAATGAACAGAGATTAAACTTATGGAAATTGCATCTAAGACATAATACCTGATAGTTTGCCTTACGAGTTACTTCAGAGACATGCCTGTCAAACCTAAGACTAGAATCAAAATGAACACCAAGGTCACTGATATTTTCAACAGGTAAAATTGAATGTCCAGCAAGATGGTAATGGTAACTTTGTTCTTTTTATGATACCAAGGCATTTATATGCAGAAGATGAAACAGACTTAGCATTGGCTGCTAAGCTTTTATTAGAAAAAAACCATTACTTCACTTACTGACAGATCAGGCATGGGAAAAAGCACTTCATGTGATGGAGGATCTGGTGAGGAGGTACCTGAGTTTTGGGTAAAGGCAGAAGCAAATTGTGCATTTAGAAGGTCAGCCTTATCTATTGGAGATAAGTGTAGCACACCTTGGTCAACAAGGCCAGGAATAGTATGATGATTTGGGTTTTTAGCAGAGACATGTCTCCTTAAAGATTTTGGATTTAACTTGATGTCAGAAGCAAATTTTTCCTTGTAAGCAGATTTCAGTTTTTTCACAGAATCTGTTGCACAATTTTGTGCTGCCTTGTAAAATGAGTGGGTCTCCTGGTTCCTCTTTGTCATATGCCATTTCCAAGCTCTAGATTTCTGTTTAATCAGCTTCTTAACTTTCTTAGTGAAGAAGGGAAGTGTTTTAGGCTGTTTTCTAAAAACAATCTTGGAGTGTTTCTTTTCAAGAGCAAGGAGAGGTTTTTTTTTTTAATTTAACCAAGACTCATTGATGTTACTGGTGATAAACATTGACCAGTTTGCAGATGAAAGTTCCTGCTGTATTGCCTCATAGTTGGTGTAAGTCTGGGGATGAAATTTAGGTTGAGGACAACTATTTAGGGACACCACAGACAGAATAACTAGGTGGTTGCTACTAGCAATTGGCAGTAAATAATCATTATGAATGAGGGAATCAGAATCATGCAATATGACAAGGTCTAACAGCAAGGGGCTCTGATCAGCTCTATGGCATGTAGGCTTGTCAATAGTCTGATGAAGAAAATTATTTGTTAGGCAAGATAAAAAAGATGAGTCTACTATTAGATGAAGAATGTCGAGTTCTTTCAACCCACCCAATTACAGGAAAATTAAAATCTCCAGTGATTAATAACTCAGATGAGCTAGGAAGGGATATTGAAGATGCCATTTCATCAATAATAGTTTTGAGGGCCAATTCACTATCTTCAAGGGAAAAACCACTTAGACTTCAATAGACACACCCAAGACACAATTTTTTATTGGCACTGGAGATATCAAGCCATACACTTTCAATCAAAGATGTATCAAGCATAGAAGGATTTACAATACTAACTTGGATACTGTCTCTTACATAAACACCAACTCCTCTTAGACAATTTGGGTGCTCCAAGTTGCTAAATAGTTGATATCCTGATATATGTAGGGATGTTTCAGTAACTGCAAATAGACTATGTTTTGGTAACAGTTCAACAAAACCCACAACATCTGCTGCTTCTTCCTTAAGAAGCACTCTGGATTCAAGAAGCTTATTTGTCAGACAGTCAACATTGCTTGAAAGAACACAGAAAGTATTTCCAGAAAGGGGCTTCTGACTTGGGAAATTTGGCTGTTGAGACTCAGAGGTAACTTCAGATATGGTACTTAAAAAACTTGAATCTGCTGAACTCTGACATGACATGAGCAAATTATTAGATAGAACCTTTGAATTATCATCAGCAGAAAAAAAAATACTTAGATATACATGAGAAACATTTAGAGAAGGATTGGATGAAGCTTCACAAGAAATATCAGCTGATAGTTTATCAAAATGACAAACAAAACAAGGCAATGGAGAAACAAAACTGCTTACATGAAGAGGCGATGACATAACTAGGTTTCAGCGTGGATTGGTTTGGAGGAGGCTAGGGCGGGCCTTCCCAACTGCAATGAGCAGCCTTGTTTTTTGGAACAATTTAGCCCTTGAAGATCATGAGGTTAGGCTCACCTGAGCTGTTCTTCTTTTCAGATCTTCAACTAAGGCCTTTCACCTTTTTCTCTCTGTCTTGGATGCATCACCAAGATTTGTATATCCTTGCAGAGCTCACGGGAGTGGTTGATGATTAACCTTTTGATATCCAGACTTGGGACAGTAAAAAGGACAGGAGGAGGGCATGTAGATGGCAGAGAGTTAGTAGAGATTTGAAGTCTTCTTACTTTGTTGATGTGAACGTCTCTGAGCTTATACTTTTGATCAAGATAATACTTGATGAATAGCTGATCATTGGGTTGTGGAAGAAGTTTTTCAAAGAAAAGTAAACGCTACATTAAACTTAAGATCAGCTGAAATAAATTCATCTAATAATTCAAATTCAAAACAACCAGAAATTATAATTAAAGAATAAATGAAACCCAAAACTAACAGAAGTAAAATGAACAATAATAGAAAACAAACATACAATAGGTACTAATATAAATAAATAAATCTTAAAACGATTAAAATTTAATTTAAATTCGCAAAACAAAACTAAAATTAACATAAACAAGAGTTTTGCTACTGTCCCTTCCTAACTGTAAAAGTCTAAAGCCTAATGTGTCATCTGTGCTTTACTGGAAACGATCTATTTTACAAATGTTGTGTTTCATACTTACAATATTGAAAATAAAAATGGAAATTACAGTGAAATAAAATCTTTAACTGCATTGCAATTAATTTTATTGCCTACCAAATATTCAGTTTCATTTTCTTGGTTCTTTCCAAGGATTGTTCAAGACAGACGCAGTTTTCAGACCAGTTATAATTAAAATATTTTCTTTTGTAGGTGTTACAACATTGAAAATAAAATTACAGTGAAATAAAATGTTGTAACTATTTTTTAAAATGAATATTTTTTTTTACTTTATTATTTATTTCTAAGACTGTTCAAGACACATATAGTTTTCAGTAAAGCACCAATGACATAGTAGGCTATAGACTTTTACAGTTAGGGAAGGGGGCAGTAGCCACACTCTTGTTTGTAATGGTTTTTGTTCATTTCAAGCTTGATTTACATATTAAATTTAAGTTCTACTCGTTTAGTCATTAAGATTTATTTATTCATTTATATTAGTACCTATTGTATGTTTGTGTGCTATGATTGTCTATTTAATTTCTGCGTGCATTGGGTTAATTTCATTTATTCTTGAAGAGTAATGTCTAGTTGTTCTTAGTTTGAATTATTATACAAATTCCTACTTTCTGATCTTAAGTTTCATTTGGGCTTTACTTTTCATTGAAAAACTTCTTTTTGAAAGCTTTTTTGACAAGTTCTGTTTGTTTTTCATTGCCAGGTAATTAGGTAACTATGGCCTATATTTTAGTGGGTAGAGATTTACTTTATTTAAAAAAAAATTTTTTTTTTTTGAAAAATAACTTTTTCGGAAAGATGTTTTAAAAAAAAAATTAATTTCTTTTCCTTTTTGATTGCCAAAATTTTGCTTAATATAATGGATGTTTCTCCAGTTTTTCATTTCTATAGCATATGAATTAGAATATCTAAATATAATTTAATGGTTCAAAATAGTGGGTTTCGATTTATTTCAATACCCCCTTGCCATTCTCTCTACAAAATGCCGTCAGCGATTCCTGGGCATTTTGGATACGTTCTTCTTGCAGCCTAGATGCTCTTAGTATCTCTTGATTGAATATTCTGACCCTTAGCCGCTCCTAAGAAATTGTAGATATGCTGTGGTGATAACATGGGTTCAACTAGTGTTTTTTATTTAGTTTAAAATCCACTTAAGCATTCTCTGAAGGTTCAAGATTTGTTCAACATACCCTGGAAGTTTCAACTTAATGCCGTCAGCCGTTCCTGAGATATTGCTGATGCCCCCTTTTGACAACTAGCATGTATATAATGTATTTTGATCTTGTTCAGTATCCTCTAACATTCTGTGAAAGTAGCCACAAGTAAATATAGTAAGAGTTGCAAGCAATGCCTGCCACAGTTGTAAGTTGTCGCAGCCGGAAGTAGTCACTGTTGCAGTCGCAACAAGTTTCATTTGCAGCCGCAGTAGTAGTAGTTGTCCCGAAAGTTTCTAGTTAATACCCTTACATGTTCCTAAAATATTGCACATATACGTTTTTGATAATTTGGATGCAGATAGTATCTTTTAATTTAGCTGGCCATACACTTCAACGTCCCGCGAAATTTCAGCTCAAAACCCTTAGTATTTTTGGAAGCACTCATGATCAAACGTCCCTGCCTTTCCCACGGTAGTCTTGTACGCTACAATGCGCAAATTGGATAATTTACAATCTTTGCCCTGTGGGCTGTGGGGTTATTTGATTTGCAATCAAAGGAGCCCCCTTCCAAATTCTATACAACCACACCTTCCATAAAAACAATATATGCCCTGGGGCATAACTTATGATCCTTGCTCTAGGCTTTGGGGGGGGGATGTCAACCGCAGATAAACTATTATATATATGTATGTGGACTATTTTGAACAAAACCACTACCTCAAAACTTTGATCTGATGTGATTTAGCATTACCTAAAATCTATACGCATATTGAGCCTCGAGTTTCAGAGGCAGCAATGCCGTACGGTAGTGCATTCGATTCTAAAAGATACAGTTAGTGCTATAAAGAAAGGGGTAACATAGACTTTTATTTTAGCTAAAAAGACTGTCCCAGAGCAAAGCAGCGTTTTCAGCCAATTTTGTGGTGCAAAATAACAATTCTTGCCAAAAGAAGGCCAAAACGATGTTTTGTGAAAATTCTGTGATAGTTAATTGATTTAAAATTATCGAAAATCTATATGTATATTGAGCTTCGAGTTTCAGAGGTAGTAATTGATAGGGCAGTGCATTTGTTTTTAAAAGTTGCAGGTAGTCCTAAAAATAAGTGTTATCATAGATTTTTATTCTAGCCAGAAAGACTGTCCCAGAGCAGAGTGGTGTTTTTAGGCATTTTCTGAAAGAAGGCCAAAATGCTATTGTGTGAAAATTCTCAGATAGCTAACTGATTTATTATTATCAAAAATATATATCAATATTGAGCCTCGGGCTTCAGAGGCAGTAATGCTGTACAGTGGCACATTCGTTTCTAAAGGTGCGGGTAGTCCTACAGAATAAGGGTTAACATAGACATGTATTTTACCCGAAAAGACTGTCCCATTGCAAAGCAGTGCTTTTAGCCATTTTGTGGTGCAAGACAACAATTCTAGCCATAACAAGGCCAAAATGCCATTGCGTGAAAATTCTGGGATAGTTAATTGGTTTAGGATTATCAAAAACCTATGCGCATATTGAGTCTCCAGTTTCAGTGGCAGTAATGACGTACGGTAGTGCATTCATTTCTAAAGATGTAGGTAGTCCCACAAAATAAAAGGCTAACATAGACATTTATTTTAGCCAAAAAGTTTGTTCCACTGCAAAATGGAGTTTTCAGCTATTTGTGATGCAAAATAGCAATTCTAGCCAAAAGAAGTCCAAAAAGCTATTCTGTGAAAATTCTGAGATAGTTAATTTATTTAGAATTATCAAAAATCTATACTCATATTGAATTTTGAATTTCACTGACAGTAATGCCGTAAGGCATTCGTTTTTAAAAGTTGTAGGTTTTCCTACAAAATAAGCGGCTAACTTAGACACTTATCTTAGAAAAAAAAAACTATCCCATAGCAAAGCGTCGTTTTCCGCCATTTTGTGGTGCAAAACAGCAATTCTTGCCAAAAGAAGTCCAAAAAGCTATTGTCTGAAAATTCAGGGATAGTTAATTGATTTACAATGATCGAAAATCTATACGGATATTGAGCTTCGGGTTTCAGAAATAGTTATGCCGTATGGTAGTTTATTCGTTTTTAAATGTGCAGGTAGTCCTACAAAATAAACGGTTAACATAGACATTTATTTTAGCCTAATAGTCTTCTAGCAAAAAAAAAACAGAGAGCAAAATTCTTTATTTTTGCTTTTAGGAGCTTTGTAAAACGTGAAGTAAAGCGTAAATAAAACTTTACCTCTGATAACAACCCCTCCCCTCTGGAATTGGTTGGTAGGATCCCCGTCTTTCTTTAATTCATGGTTCTTTTTGCTTATATTTTATCCTTTATAAGCTTTTTTCACCTTTTGTTTTTTTTTTTTTTTTTTTTTTTTTTTTTTTTTTTTTTTTTTTTTTTTTTTTTTTTTAGTTTGAATTCCCTTTTCCTGTGTCTTAATAATGCCTGTAAATTTGTTTTTATTAATACAGTTTGAATGTACAAAAAAGTGTGTATCTTTTAGATTTATTGATCCAGGTTAAAACTTCGATAGGTAATCGTTTACGTAATTTAATAATCTTGTATCCCATTTACATTGGTAAGCTCGTTCAAGAATGTCCTTAATATAAGTGTAAAATTATGTGTAGTGAAGAGGAAAAGAAAGACTTTTGATCATGTATGAAGGTGCACCGAACTTTTAAATAAATATCAAAAGAATTATCTAGAAATACTTAAAGAAATTTTTGACTAATTTCGGAGGTTCGAGAAATGTTGTCACAGCGCCATTTATTTTGAATTGTGTTTCTATTTGAGCGGAATTTTTAAAAAATTAGCCACATGGTAAAGATGAATTATATAATTGTTTAGTTCATTCAGGTTTTTTGCAATGTGTTAATATT
Organism: Artemia franciscana; assembly: GCF_032884065.1. Classification (NCBI taxonomy): domain Eukaryota; kingdom Metazoa; phylum Arthropoda; class Branchiopoda; order Anostraca; family Artemiidae; genus Artemia; species Artemia franciscana. The sequence goes on along the minus strand of NC_088872.1, from coordinate 38,311,204 downwards.
TGTGATTTGGTAAATTTTATAATATTTAGTTTACCTATTGTTGCTAAAGGGAGGGATATATTAACAGGATAAGCTTGTTTTGGTTTTACTTGGTTGTTTTACATTTGCTGTTTTTTTCATAGACATGTATTTTGGGGGTGATACCTGACGCGGGGATGCCATGGATATTCTGTGGTAGCCACAACACTGTGCTGGGTAGAGAATTTAGAGTGGCGAAACCCTATATAGGCCAGTGTATTCTCCTGATGAGCCCTTATGTTGGGTGTTGCCTCTGAATTATTTGTCTATATTATTTTTTCTATGGTTTGGTAAATGACGACTTATACTTATTGACGACATGACTGCCTGTCCATGGATTATTCTTTATGGTTGATTGTGTGTGGCTATGCTGTTTGACCTATGTGATTGTATGGATGAGTAGGGTTAAGGCCTCATTCAAGTGCTGGTCTATATTAATCACTAATTTAGGAAAACAGTCTTCCTTTTCTCCTTCTGTCTCCTTTTTTTTTTTTTTTTTTTTTTTTTTTTTTTTTTTTTTTTTTTTTTTTTTTTTTTTTTTTTTTTTTTTTTTTTTTGTGTTTGTGCTGTAGCATTGGTGATTTCTCTTTTCATGATATTCTACCCATGATGAAACTCTCGCAGCTATTTCATTTCTGATAGCACATTCAAGTTCCAATAGAGTAAAAGGCTTATTACTAAAAAAATACGCTAAGAGCAACCTGCAATATTATCTGATAACATTCTCTAAAAGCATTACTTAGCATGTAGGTGCATACCAAATTTAAGTAATTTCTTGTAATCGATTTTCCCATCTGTATGTCAATTGTTGTGGCCATATAGAAATATCCAATTCATTTACTTATTCTAGTATGCGCCCACAGGGAGGTTTTCCTTGCGTGCAATAGATTATTATGTAAAAATAATTAGCTGAATCAAAATGTTAGAAAGACTTCCTTGGTCCAGCTATCTAGCGTTCCATTCTATTGAGACAGAAACCCTTTTGAGTTCTAATGTGGACAAAATCTTTAGTTAATAAATATGCTTCGAGAAAAAAAAGAAAAACACATTGCAAGTAAATGAAATCTTTAAAAATAATTATGTAACATCCAGCGTGTACTTCGTCATTACGTAACACCCGTGTGTGCGCTGTTACTACGTAACACCTTCTTGTGTGCCCCCCTCCCTCTGTCTTCCGTTTTCTCTAAATTACGTTAAAGCTTATTAACTGAATGGTGGAAAGTAAAGATATTACCTAATGTTGACTTAAGTTAATTCAGAAACTTGTGTTCTGCATCAACCATTTACTATCGTGTTTGCCTTATGAACAGAATGTGTAATGAACTTTGAAAAACCAAGTACCTGCCTCGATAATATATCAGTGAACTTTTTTTTTATTTAACTAACCACAATACATTGTTAAAAACAACTATGAAATGAATTTCAACTTAATCTCTATTTAATTAGAATAGTTGCGTTTTGCTCTCCAGTAGAACACAACCAGTCAATTACCCGAATGCATGTTCTAATCGTCTCAAAAATTACAATGGTGTGCTCAAGGAAACTCTGCTAAGCCCAGTTTTATTTCTTGTAATATTATACAGCCTTGTACCTTATTGTTAATCTCTCTGATGGATGGAGGAAATTCGTTGGATCTAACTGTCTTAGAGCTATGTTTCATTTTTTTTTTTTTTTTTTTTTTTTAATTAGCCCTATCGATAATCTAGAACGGATTTCAGATGAACCTGTCACTAATGATATGACGGTCAATCCTTTGAATTCACCAATCCTAACAATTAATTTCATTAAACAACCATCCTTCCCTCATCCTTCTTTCACTCTCCTTTTATCAAGCAGTTTATCATATTAGTGATATTTTAAAGCACAAAAACATCACATGTATTTCTCCTTGAACTCTTCGAAAAATCTAAGTGTCCTAAATTGCAATGTTCGAGAATTTCGCTTTTATTTGTTTGTCTAATCCCTGGGCATGACTGTCCTATTTGGCATCGTGGAATTTCCAAGGATATGTTTCGACATGATCAAAACAGTCTAAAACAGGCGCCTAAGAATTATCTTCAATGAGGTTAAGAGTCCTTTATATCTCGCTTCTGTGAAGGGTAGGTCTGGGCACCTTCGAGGAACAAATTTCCTAACTTTTTGCCATGCTCCACAACTTTTGGACAAATTCAGTTTCCCTTGTGAAGTCCTCCTTCTCCCCCGCGTAAGACCTCGCTTTCCTCGCTCTGGTCTAAGAACTATCCCATTTTTACCCCACTAAAATTTCCCCCAAAAAGATACAGAGGAATTTTTATCCTCTGCATTATTTAATATCTTAAATAAATGTATCAACTCCCCTCTTTCCTCCCCCGTCTGCGTTTTATCACTCATTGTGTAAAACTGATTTTACTAATCCTAAACAATAATTACTTTTATAGATTTTAAAAGCAAAATTCCTTAAAAGCTTTTGTTCCCTACATTACCGACTAAAATTTAATAAACAATCCCAATGTTTTCTTTGATCCCCCTCGTTCTTCTTTCTTGTTATTTATAATATTTCGTTTGCATGTACCCTTGTCTTGATTTTATGAACCGGTCTAATTCCCTTTTAAATTCAAATTATTTTTAATCTTTTAACATGTTGGATTTTTGTCTTAGCCTTTTTTTTGGTACGAAATCAGCCCATCTTGGCTTGTAGTATCAAATTTTAGGAAACATATCTTATTTTGTGATAGTAGCAAACATTACAAACCTCGTTCATTACATATTAATGTATTTATTCAAAAAATCGCTATCACGAACTCCAAAGGGCCGAATCAAATCCTTTTTGGAGGTGAATCAACGTTAAATTTAGCCAAGTATTAGGCTTTTAAAGAATTTTTCCTATTGAGTTAATAGGGTGAACTAAGTATTGTGAAGTTGAAGTGGATTTATGGCTCCCGAATACTTTAAAGGTTCCCAGAAGTACTTTACAAAAATTAATGAGGCTTTAAAAAATGACTATAATAACTGGGAATTTTGTATAGATCATATACATACTTAGGGATGAATGTGTCACCACATGGTATACCAGCTTCTGAAATAACGAGGCTGTATAAGTATCTTTAGATGATTCTAAATCGATTGCCTACACAAGAAACTTCACTCAACGATTTTTTGTTCCTATTTAGTGCAGGATTTTTGTTTTGCATTTTGAAGATACGAAAAGTTTCGCTTTGCAGTCAATAAATCTCATTTGTTGCATTAAAAAGATACTAGAATCAATCTATTTGAACAAACCCTTTTCCAATATTCCACAGCCACTGGCTGGATATAGTCAACCTTGGGAAACACAACAAAATTCGAAACAAATAGAACGTCGAATTTGACGGTGTTTGTTTTTTTTTCATCAAGATTGTTTTCTTTTTTTGTGGATGTTTTTCCATTTTTTCGAAACTGGAAAATTTCCTCGCAGAATTTTAGAAATTGGCAAATTAAACTGCCGCATTTAGGAAAGATTTTAGTTTTATATAATATACATTTTAACTTATAGCCGATTTGAATTATAGTTTTGTCTTTTTTTTATTATCATTAATTTGTTTCGGTTTCTTTATTTGGTGAAACGTAAATTAGACTGTGAATCTTCTTTTTTCATCTTTTGCTTTGCCCAGACTCTATTTTGTGGTCTTCAATTCTTTGTATATATGAATCAATCTGAATTCTTGGTTTTATCTTACAATTTTGAACCTTATCTTTTTCAGGCAATCTAGGAAGAAGAACCTTTATTTGGTTAAGATAAAGCGGAGCCGACTTTGTTCAGATGCATCTGACTGAAATGATCCGACAGATGTATCTAAATAATAGTATGAGACAAGCACTGAGTGAAGACTCTTCGTCGAAGAACCAGAAAAGTGCTGATAATGTAAGCAGTTCAAGTGCTTTGAACCAAGAAGGTATCAACATCAGTAATTTAAATTTAACTCAATTGGAGCCAACTTCAAATCGTGCATCTGGTGAGAAGGAGAAAAAGAAAAAGCCTGGGATAGTGCGCAGAATCTCTCGAAGACTGAGTAAGGATAGTTTGCAGTTTGTAAGACGGATGTCCTCTGTAATGCCAAAGCGGTCAATAAGTAGTGCCACATTCAATATAGAGGAGCCAGGTTTACAGGTAATTACCTCTTTCATGATTCTTCCATTTTATCTTGATCTTGAGCTATTTTGGTTTTATAGCCTGAACAAAAATTAAGAAATATGGGGATGGATCTTAACAAGTAGGTTTAACTTTTGGGTTAATGGTAGTTTTATCATATGGTATCATAATGGTAGCTGAAGATATCTCCAGATTGCAAGAAGGTCCTTTCAATACGAGTGTCAGTCGTTAACTTTATGTTGTGGGATGTAAAATCTGCAAATTTTGCTCGCAGATTTTCAAAATTGGATTAAGAAAAAGACTGTTTTGAAAAAGTCTTTGAAGAAAAGGTTTTTTTCATCAACAGTGAGGCTACTTAAGAGATATCTAAAGAGGACATCCTCCAATGGTACGAACTTTATTAATATATACCGAAAAAGTTTCTTTCTGTACCTTTATACCTTTTGTGTATATGTGTATATATCTAGAAACCTGTAGCTTTAGCCATAGTATTATCAATGAACATAGGGGGGAAAATCTATAAGACCCTGTCGAACTATCTAGTGACTGTTGGTAGAGATATATTTTAGCAGTAAGTATGTTTGTGTTTTATTGCGCAAGTACAATTTTGTTGTCAGTCACCTGAAGAAAAATTCTTCATTTTCCGATTTACAAGTATAAACTAATCAAAAGCAGAATTTTAACATCAGGATCGAGATTTGTCGCCTCTAATGGATTCCAGTGACTAACTTCAAACAGTTGATGAAATCCAAATTTTTGTCACCAGCTGTGTCCGGTCTTTGGAGATCTCGACCCTGTATTTGTTTTGTACATTTAATTAAAGCCAAAATAAGAGGAGAGGGGTCACATTCTGTTGCCTCCAATCTACCAATTTCTTGTTAAAAAAAATTTGTTCTAAAGAGTCTCCTCCTTGCCTAGTCAAACAGTTCGTGGTTACGAACTGTAGTAAGGAGCGACCCGGCTCAATAGTAACCAAAACTCTAAAAAACGGAATTTTGATACCAATAGTTACATCAAAAGAATCGCATTTTAATGCTGATTTTAAATATATAAGTTTCATCAAGTTTAGTCTTACCCATTAAAAGTTACGAGCCTGAGAAAATCTGCCCTATTTTAGAAAATAGGGTGAAACACCCCCTAAAATAATAGAATCTTAATTAAAATCACACCATCAGGTTCAGCGTATCAGAGAACCATATTGTACAAGTTCTAAGATCCTATCTACAAAAATGTGGAATTTTGTATTTTTTGCCAGAAGACAAATCACGGATGCGTGTTTATTTGTTTTTTTTTTTCTTTTTCTTTTTCCCAGGGGTGATCGTATCGACCCAGTGGTCCTAGAATTTTGCGAGAGGGCTCATTCGAACAGAAATGAAAAGTTCTAGTGCCCTTTTTAAGTGACCAAAAAAATCGGAGAGCACCTAGGCCCCTTCCCACGCTCATTTTTTTCCCAAAGTTGTCGGATCAAAATTCTGAGATAACCATTTTATTCAGCATAGTCGAAAAACCTAATAACTATGTCTTTGGGGACGACTTACTCCCCCACAGTCCCCATGGGAGGGGCTGCAAGTTGCAAATTTTGACCAGTGTTTGCATATATTAATGGTTGTTGGGAAATGTAGAGACGTTTTCAGGGGGATTTTTTGGTTGTGGGGGGGGGGGGGGGGTTGAGAAGAGGGGGTTATATGGGGGAAATTTTCCATGGAGGACTTTGTCATGGGGGAAGAAGATTTCCATAAAGGGGCGCAGCATTCTCTAGCATTATTTAAAAAACAATGAGAAAATAAATATGAAAAAGTTTTTTTCAACTGGAAGTATGGAGTAGCATTAAAACTTAAAACGAACAGAAAATATTACGCATATAAGGGGTTCACATCCTCCTAATACCTCACTCTTTACGCTAAAGGATTTTTAGTAATTTCAACTATTTATTCTACGGCCTTTGTGATTCAGAGGACAAAATTTAAGCTTTAATGCAAAGAGTTATTGACGAGGTATTGACGAGTGGGCGAACCTTCTCATATACGTAATAAAAACATACGAACATAGAAGTTTGTTACGTAAGCTAATTCGTAAGTTACGTATATCTTTTACTAATGAAAACGTTCGTAAAAACTAAAACTTCTAGTTGCCTTTTTAAGTACCCAAAAAATTGGAGAGCAACTGGGCCTCCTTCCCCTCCTTTTTTCGCAAAATCATTCGATCAAAACTATGGGAAAGCCATTTAGCCAAATACATAAATATGCAAATGTCGCTTTAATTATTCATCTGCGGAGAGCCGAAATCAAAACATGGATTAACTAAAAAAACGTTCAGAAATTAAATTAAAAAACAGGTTTTTTTTAACTGAAAGTAAGGAGCGACATTAAAACTTAAAACGAACAGAAATTACCCCGTATATGAAAGGGGCTGCTCCTTCTTGAACGCCCTGCTCTTTTAAAAAGTAGAGTTGAGAGAAAGAGTCAAACTCTAGTGCAAAGAGCAAGGTGTTGAAGAATGAGCAGCCCCTTTCATATACGGGGTAATTTCTGTTCGTTTTAAGTTTTAATGTCGCTCCTTACTTTCAGTTAAAAAAACTTGTTTTTTTAATTTAATATTTAAAGAATCGCATGCCTCATCTCGAACGGTAAAGTTTATTTTAAGATAAGTCATATTGCAGTTATATATTCTTTCACATTTCATGTCGTATTTGCTGCCTATGAGCTTCCAAATCTTATTTAAACAAGGCAAGGCGCTGACATTTAGAGAGGTCTACTGCTATGGAAAAAAGAAAAGAAATGGAAAAAAAATCATCTGGGCAAGGCGCTGACATTTAGAGAGGTCTACTGCTATAAAAAAAGAAAAAAATAGAAAAAAGTCATCAGGGCAAGGCGCTGACAATTAGAGAGGTCTACTGCTATAAAAAAGAAAAGAAATAGAAAAAAATCGTCATGGCAAGGGATTCTTCCCTTCTTCAAACCTGTAGGGCTTCATTCAAGAAGAGAAAAGAAGAAAAAAAGAAAAAATCGTCAAGACAAGACGCTGACATTTAGAGAGGTCCACTGCTATGGAAAAAAGAAAAGAAATGGAAAAAAAATCATCTGGGCAAGGCGCTGACATTTAGAGAGGTCTACTGCTATAAAAAAAAGAAAAAAATAGAAAAAAATCATCAGGGCAAGGCGCTGACAATTAGAGAGGTCTACTGCTATAAAAAAAGAAAAGAAATAGAAAAAAATCGTCATGGCAAGGGATTCTTCCCTTCTTCAAACCTGTAGGGCGTCATAAAAAAAAAAAAAATTAAACAAATATATTAACAAGCTTACACATATAGTGAATAACATAAAAAATGAGAAAAAACGTAAGCACAATGCAAATTATTGAAAAATAAGAGACTCGTCTGGTAAACTATAATTGTAGTTTTTAAAACAATCTTGATATGACAAAATTTTCAAATGGTTTTGCTTGTGTTTGAACATACCACAATTGACATAGCGTAACATTTACTCAACCCTCCGATATTATCAATGTATACATGTTAGTGGGCCGGTAGTAAAGAGCAACCCACATTCCATGATCACCCATAGTGATAGGATTCTGTTTTTTACCCTCGTTCTAAACGTATATGTCAAGATTAGAACTACACAAATAAAGCAAACCTCATTGCAGAGGTTTGCTTCGATTTTGACAAGTAGTTAGAACTTGTAGCGGGAAATGTTGGTAGAAACTGGAAGAGTTGCTACAAACCCTAACTTTAACTGGTAATTGGTAGTCTATGTAAAATATAACTTATTTTATGTCTACGGGTGAAAAGAAAAGATAAATTTTTGTGACAAAAGTTTTCGGGAAAGGGTCTTGCCGAAACTTATAAACCCGAAATGGAAAAAGATGGGAACCAGAAAATTCAATTTTTACCTACTAGTATATGATTTCCCGTTTTATTAAAACACTAACATTTGAATAAATAGATGTCGGATGGATTCATCTTATTAATTAAACTGGATCTACGTTGCATGGGCAATGTGAGGTGTTGCGGCAACTTTTGTTCGCCTTCGCCGAGTAAAGTGTTGCGAGAGCAACACTTCGGTTTTGTTTCCTCGCTTCGATTAAACGCTAAAGTTGTTAATCTGTAAGGATCTACACCAACTACCAAAAGTTACAAACCCCTTATCCCTGAAGATGATTGTAGCCTATCAGCCGATTATTACTTACAAGTCCCCTACATGTCTTAGCATAGGAACCAAATTAGCCTTACCATCAAATACACCAGAAACACATAATAGGAACACCAACTAGCAAAAGCTGCGAACCCCTCATTGCTGAAGATGGTTATGAGCTAACAGCCAACTGTTGCTTAAAACTCCCCTATATGTCTCACAATTGGTATTGGCCTATTTTTGGTTTCAGTGTGTACCTTACTACTGAAGTTGTCAACCCCTTTAAACTTTCAAACTGGTTTATCTCATGAAGGAATTTTTCTACCAAAAATAGATGACATATACTTTGATCAGCTCATCAAGAGCTATCGACTGCCGTCGAAAAAAAAATCTATCTGTCTTAGTTCAAAAGTTGATTTATTGCTGTAGACCAAGTTTCTAACGTCATCAGTTAGAAAAAAGCTAAGGATAAACTCTAATTTTTTAGCAATGAGAGAACTTTTAAACTTTTAAAGTTTAAGAGGCACATCTGATACCATTTCTGTATCGGCCTATTTTTATTTTCAGTGTGTACCTTACTACTGAAGTTGTCAACCCCATTAAGCTTAGAAACTGATACATTTCATGAAAGAATTTTTCCACCAAAAAATGGATGACATATACTTTGATAAGCTCATCAAGAGCTATCGACTGCCGTCGGAAAGAAAATATATCTGTCTTAGTTCAAAAGTTGACTTTTTTGCCGTAGGCCAAGTTTTCTAACGTTATTACTTAGAAAGGAGCAAAGGATAAACTGTAATTTCTTTAGCAATGAGAGAACTTTTAAAGTTTAAAAGGCACACCTTATACCTCTACCGCAATCCCAAGTGCAAAAACCGAATGATAAAATCGGCTGAAATCACGAACAAAAATGGGTAGAAACAATAGATTTTTGGCCCAGGCAAGAGTTTTACGAAACTTTCCAAAATACAAAGTTGTATTCATCAATATAACCAAACCAAAGTGTTGCTCTCGCAAGACAATTATATATCTGCCATACTTCAAATTTCTTTGCATTTTAAGTTCATAGAGGATTATATCCTAGTGTAGATATTGTGGTTTGAAGTGGTTGATGTCATTAGCGGTTAAAACTTGATCACTGTTTGCTAGCATAAAGATGGCTTCTTTTTTCCATTAAAATTCAGGTTAATATAAAGGCCCATTCACAATGAGATTTTACTGATATTAAGATTCAGCTAGCGCGAGTTCAAGAAATCAGATTTTTCACAGAGTTTTCTGATTGGCTGAAAAATCTTGAGGGATTCTGAGTGGCCCAAATTAGCGCTAGAAACTCTGGATATTAGTAAAAACGTCATCGTGGATTTGCCTTTACAATTTTATTGGAACTCGCTTACACTGCAAATTTAGAGTGTGTTCATTCCAGTTAATAATATTGCAGTTATTTTTCCTCCTGCTTTTTCAGACTTGCCGCAGAACTAAGCCATCCCAGGCAGACACGGACTTCAGTACTCCTTTTCAGTCCCATCGTATTTATAGCTTCTGATCTGAATCCCTCCCTAGAAATCCTCAAGGACTTCGAGCAAGTATCGAAGATGTTTGTTCGTGTGTGGGGGAGGGGGGTGCTGTTTTGTTTTGGGAAGCTCACAAAAAAACCCTGACAAAATACACCAAAAATTTGTTTAGCCTATATGCATTTTGTTATTTTTACGAGTAAGACAAATATTACGGAGGAGGGAGGTTTGAACCCAGTAGCCCTTCTCCCTGAATATGACCTTGGCTTCGGTTAAATTTAAAGTCTTGTCTCTATCGACTTTTAGGTGACTGGACTTTCTCTTATTTCTTTGTGGGCTATTTAGTTAATCTCAGTTAAAGTTCAGAGTGGAACAATAGGTTTGAAAATTAACGTCAAGAAGACTAAGTCACTAAGACTGGGAAAAAGTGATATTGGGTAGGTGATAGGTGACAAAGTAACGAGAAGATCAATCAAATGGACAGCTTCATTTATCTAAGTAGTATTATTAGTAAAGACGGTAGGTGCAGTGAAGATGCTAAAAGTAGAATAGCCAAGGTATAGGGTGTTTTTAAAGTTGAAAAAAGTTTGAAAGAATAGGGGAATGAGTCCGCGAGCAAAGATTAGAATATTGAAAGCCATAGTGATGACAGTGGTGAAGTGTGGTTCTGAAGCGTCGGTGCTCGAAAAACGAAAAAGGAGTTGCTAGATATTTTCCTTAAAAATTGTCTACGGATTGATTTGGGCACCCAATTTTCCTTTTTGGCCAACTGCCTAGGGCCAAACGAAAAGCGGGTTGTCCGATAATTGGGTGGGAAGATGTCGCAAAGAAAGATTTAAGAGAAATGGGAACTTCTTGGGAGGGTGTAAACAGGGAGGCATCGAATAGATAGGGATGAAGGAAGAGTGTAGGTAGCTGTGTTGGCCTCAGGTGGCTTGGTGCTGCAGTGAGTTGTTAGTAGTAGTAGTAGTAAATAGCAGTATTTCTGGGATACCGGATTTTGTTTACCCTGAGGATCGACTGCTTTATTATTTTGCTTACAACTATCGTAAATTATCTTGTTTAAAAAAAACAATAGCTTAGTAGGATTTTGAATCCCGATAAAAACTATTGCAGAGGTTAGTTTTACGCAATAAAACAAAATTATATTTGGAAATAGTCTTTACCGTACTTCAGAGTTTACTTTCAATGGTGTGGTCTGAATAATTTTTTTTTTTTTATTTCATGGTTTTATCTTCTACTGTGTATGGTATTTTTTTTCAGTTTGTATGCTTTTATTGAAGCTAGTTTTAAATGGGACACTGAACCCTCTCGTCCTTTTCTGGGCCCATAAACACTATTAAGGGTATTTGATTCTCCTCCCTCGCCAAGAAATATAATACTTTTTAATTTTCATATTCTTTCTTTGTTTCATTAGCATTTTTAAGAGTCACCTTCCCTCTCTCCAGAATGCTCTGGTATATACTTAATAGTCGATATTGTTCCACCGAATATTCTATCTTAACAATGGCTTTGCTTTTAATGAATATTATGAGTTATTAATGAACTTGGCTTCAATCTTGTCTTAGTTTTATATTGAAAAATGAGCATGTCGTGCATATGATTTATTTACAAGTTCTTTTATTCTAGTACAATGCATTGGACATAAACACAGCATCTGTTGAGGAGTTTATGACACTTCCTGGCATAACCCGCCAGATAGCTGAAGCAATCGTCGCTCACCGAAAAAACATCGGCACTTTTCGGCGACCCGAAGATATCGCCCTTGTTTCTGGCGTTGGTGCTGCAATGTTTCACGCGTTTAGAAGTGACATATGCGTGAAACCTGGTCTTAGGAGAAATAGTACTGATAGAAGCTCATTAAGATCGTCCAGGTCTTTGAATGTAAATAAGGCATCCATTTTTGAATTGATGACAGTACCTGGAATGACCCAAGAAATGGCAGCTGCTATAGTGCATCGTCGAGAGGAAAAGGTGAGTGAATCTCTGTATTTGCGGACACAATTTTCAGGGAATTTGTTGAAAGATGAATTTTGTCCCTTTAACCCAGTTAAGAGGTGCTAAATACTATTGTTTATTGTGAATGATGTCGTTTTAACCCACAAACGACATAGGTGGTTTTGATGTATAAATTTTTAGGATTTTATAAAGAATCTATCGCCGGAATACTTTTATTACATAATACATGGCATTGCTTTTACGTAAAAAAGAAAAGAAAAAAAGACAACAGCTGATCAGCCTGTGATGCGTTGTGAGGAGTTTATATAATAATAACTTATATAATAATAGTTTTTATTTTGAAATTCTTATTGTGCATCACATGACTATTTAATAGAATTATTGTTGCTAGAATGCAGAAAGAAACCTTGTCTCTGTCGTTATATATAAAGGTCAAAACTATTATCTTTTTCAATCAAAATTATGTTGCATTAAATATAAGAAAATACATTTGTAAATTCTATTTATAATGCGTATTGGTAAACATTCAGAATATGTATTGGTAAGTAATGAAGAGAAAGCTTATCTGCATATAAATTAAAAGAAGTTTTAAAGGTGGGAATATTACACACAGATTGTGAGATGGTCTCTCATCAAACAGTTCGTGGTAACGAACTGTAGTAAGGAGCGACCCAGCTCAATAGTAACCAAAACTCTAAAAAACGGAATTTTGATGCCAATAGTTACATCAAAAGAATCGAATTTTAATGCTGATTTTAAGTATATTAAATTTCATAAATGAGCCTTTTCATAAGCCTGAGAAAATTTGCCTCATTTTAGAAAATAGGGGGAAATACCCCCTAAAAGTAATACGATCTTAACGACAATCACACCATCAGATTCAGCGTATCAGAGAACCTTATTGTAGAAGTTTCAAGTCCCTATCTACAAAAATGTGGTATTTCGCATTTTTTGCCAGAAGACAAATCACGGATGCGTGTTTATTTGTTTTTGTTTTTTTCCCAGGGGTGATCGTATCGACTCAGTGGTCCTAGAATGTCGCGAAAGGGCTCATTCTAACGGACATTAAAAGTTTTAGTGCCCTTTTTAAGTGACCAAAAAGCTGGAGGTCACACACCTAGCCCTCCTCCCACGCTCATTTTTCCCCAAAAGTCACCGGATCAAACTTCTGAGATAGCCATTTTATTCACCATAGTCGAGAAACCTAATAACTATGTCTTTGGGGACGACTTACTCCCCTGCAGTCCCCGTGGTGGGGGCTGCAAGTTACAAACTTTGACCTGTGTTTACATATAGTAATGATTACTGGGAAGTGTACAGACATTTTCAGGGGGATTTTTTGGTTTGGGGGGAGAGTTGAGGGAGGGGGGATACGCGGGTGGATCTTTCCATGGAGGAACTTCTCAAGGGGGAAGAGACTTTCAATGGAGGGGGCGCAGGATTTTCTAGCATTATTTAAAAAAAACAATGAAAAAATAAATATGAAAAGTTTTTTCTACTGAAAGTAAGGAGCAGCATTAAAACTTAAAACGAACAGAAATTACTACGCATAGGAGGGGTTTACCTCCTCGTAATACCTCGCTCTTTGCGCTAAAGTATTTTTAGTAATTTCAACTATTTATTCTACGGCCTTTGTGATTCAGGGGTCATTCTTAAGGAATTGGGACAAAATTTAAGCTTTAGTGTAAAGAGCGAGGTATCGACGAGGGGTGAGCCCCCTCATATACGCAATAAAAACATGTGAATATAGAAGTTCGCTACATAAGTTATGTATATTTTTTACTTATGAAAACGTTAGTAAAAAATTGAAAGTTATAGTTGACTTTTTAAGTAATCAAAATATTGATTACTCGCTTCCTTTTTTCTCAGAATCTTCCGATTAAAACTATGAAAAAGCCATTTAGCCCTAAAAAAATTAATATGCAAATTTCGTTTTCATTATTTATGCGCGGAGAGCCAAGATAAAAAAATGCATTAATTCAAAAACGTCCAGAAATCAAACAAAAAAAAAACAAGTTTTTTTTTTAAATGAAAGTAAGGAGCGACATTAAAACTTAAAACGAACAGAAGTTACTCCGTATATGAAAAGGGGCTTTTCCTCCTCTACGCCCCGCTCTTTACGCTAAAGTTCGACTCTTTCTCTTAACTCTACTTCTTAAAACAGTAAAAAAATTTAGCGAAAAGAGCGGGACGTTTACGGAGTAATTTCTGTTCGTTTTAAGTTTTAATGTCGCTCCTTACTTTCATTTAAAAAACTTGTTTTTTTTTTGTTTAGTGAAGCTTAGGAACGGACTTAATGCATAAAGCCAGATATTTAGAATTATTATATAGACTTTTTAGTAATTTTTTTTTGAAGAACCAAACTCCGCAATTGAATATGTTTTCCTGACTTTTCCATACATTGTAGGTCATGCCATCGGTTTACTAATGGATGTGAAAACATGTTGACTGCGCAAAAGTTCCATTCATTCTAAAAAATAAATAAGTAAATAAATAAAGTATAAAGAACTCTGTTTGCTGCATTGTCGCCGATAAGAAAAATATGGCTATTGACCAAAAAAAAGAAAGGAATTCAAGTAGAAAAGGATCACCATCGACATAACGAAAACAACTGTTCTAATGACTGATAGATTAAATGATTACTGAAAGAAGTATTCTTTTACTGTAAGAGATAAGGCATTGCCTCTAATTGCCAATAAGAAAAAATGTCAAAAGTTCGCGTATGACGTAAGTACACATTACTAAAAACCGGATGTTGCTTTTTATCACTATCATCCTAGTGTTATGTATAAACAAATACATCAGACAATTGATATCGAAGCCCAGGGAGTTTTTTTTTGGTACTTGTTGATTATTCAGAACACATTCAAGAATTTTGATCTGTAGATCTGTAAAAACCGATTTTATATTTCACAAACACAAGACTTATTTAGTTTGACAGAATGCATTGGACTCATGCAATTTGGGCTATATATTTGCATATTAGGGGGGGGGATGTAAAGTATTCAGACAATGTTAAGTTCGAAACAATCCTTACTTCATAATATGCAAAATAACTTTAGCTACCACAGTTTGCATGCAGGCCCGCTATAGTTTATAGCTGGCTCTAATGTTCAATTAGATTTCCCACCTCCCACCTCCTCTATGTTCAAATATACAGCCCAAATTAAAAAGACCCAATGCATTCTGTCACTCGTCACTTGTCTTTTGTGGCTTTGAAACCGATTTTCTTATTCTCACATTCAGATAAACATTCTTGTGTGTGTAACTTTTTTTTAATGAAACAAAAATAAAACAGGCATACAACCGATCATCTTGAAGGAAAGCGTAGGACACAGATAGACATACCTGTGGAAAAGGGAAGTTGGGTAAATAGCTCAAAGATTGTTCCACAAGTCATCCCCCAGAAACATCGCAAATTGAAAGTCTAAAAATGTTCTGTATTTAGACCTCTTTCCTCTAGAAAAAGTGTAAATAATCAAAGTTTTCGCTTGGATTACCGCCATGGCCTAAAACAGTGTATTTGGTCAATTGATTCAGGCTATTTGACCCTGCTTTCTAGTAGTTTCCATTAGAATAGTGCAATTCCAGGAAAAGGGATCTATTAGAATGGCTGTAGATCATACTTGGGTAACTCTTCAGGGACAGACTTGAGTTGGAATAGCTCTCTCTCTCTCTCTCTCTCTCTCTCTCTCTCTCTCTCTCTCTCCTCTCTCTCTCTCTCTCTCTCTCTCTCTCTCCCTCTCTCTCTCGCTCTCTCTCTCTCTCCTCTCTCTCTCTCTCTCTCTCTCTCTCTCTCTCTCTCTCTCTCTCTCTCTCTCTCTCTCCTCTCTCTCTCTCTCTCTCTCTCTCTCTCTCTCTCTCTCTCTCTCTCTCTCTCTCTCTCTCTCTCTCTCTCTCTCCTCTCTCTCTCTCTCTCTCTCTCTCTCTCTCTTCTCTCGCTTTCTTTCGCGTATATATTATTAATATTATTAACTATATTTGTGAACAATCCAAAATTTTAGATTGTTGTATTGCTGTTGTTTTTTATACCGATTTGAGGGGAATTGACTCATATAAAAGGTTCCATATTTTGTGTATTGCAATGTCCTTTTATCCGACCTTCTGGAAATAGAGATCCTTTGGCTAGTCTTATGGAACCCCCTCCCCTGTATCCTATCTACGTTTCAATTTGTGTTTTCAGTCTCCTTTCAAAAAAAAACCTCTTACTAAAATGAATGTGTGTTTAGAGTATGCATTGGGTTTCTCTCTACGCCTTATTCTTCAGTATGATATAATGAACTTAATGCTCGGGTTATATCACACTGCCATACATCACAATGTGCTTTGGGTCTTAATAAAACACTTAATTTTTCAAGGGATCTTTCCGGTCACTTCAGGATTTGAAACGGGTTCGCTCCATAAATTTCCGCTTTATGCTAGCTTTCATGCCATACTTAACGGTTGAAGATGGTGGATCAATAAGTGAAGAACTAACATCCAATGGACTATCAAGTAAGTATTAGACTTCAGATTGATAATTTTTTCAACAACCTTATATTCACCCCCTTTACAGCAGACAGGTATGTAAAGGAGGGACTTTTAAGCTCCCCTTCCCCTCCCTCGGAATGTCTAGATTTCAGGTTTTTTAAAGGGTTTTCTATATTTTTGTTTAATTTGCCTGTTTTTGAGGGCTTCGAAGAAGTTTTTCCCAGTCCCAAAATATTATTTGCACCCCCACCCACACACACACACATACAAAGTGTATGCAGGTATGTCATTATACCATAGAGAGGCTACTTTTCAACAGATAGGTGTGTGCAGCTCTCCATGATGATCCAGTGCCTTGCTAGCAATGAGAAAAAAAAATAGAAAAAGATGCAAGAAAGTAAAAAGAGGTCAGTGCTACCATTGCAAAAAAAAATATATTTTCCTTGTTGGTCAAGGTGAGGGCCCATAACTTTGCTATACGGGAGTTTCGGCAATAATGATTCCAACTATGTACTTTTCGTTTCGACCCGACGCCATTTTCTAGGGCTTTCTGGCTATTTTTTGGAATTCCCATATTGTTTTTCTAAAATAACATTTTACTATTAAGACTTATCGAAACAATAATTATTTTTTCTGTATCCTTTCTGAATCTTGGGAAGGTAGACAGGAAGGGTGTGCGAAAGCACAGGATGGTTGGCCCCCAACCCCCCATTGTACTTCCTGGCTGAATGGCCAAGAAACGGAGGTTAGCACCACCGGTAGGGACTTTAAAGTCTAATGCCGTATTCTTCTTCTTTTCTGGATCCGCTACAAATGACAATATTTCCTCATCATGTATTTTTTTTAGACCCGTTTCCAAATTTTGGCTACTATGGGCCGTGGTTCGCTCTTTGCTAGGTTGCATCTGTCGCTGCAACCAACGATATGACGGTTTCATTGAAGCCTAATTCATTTAAGGGACAGAAGAAGCCCTCTAAATATCCCTACAACAACCTATAAAAATACGTATTTACAGAGAAAGACGTAAAATATACTAGTTGCCTGGGTAACAGAAGCAATTTCTTAAATTTGTGTGGATAATGTTGTAGATACTTATTAAGAGTGTGAATGTACTAGTAAAATATATAAAAAAGATACTAGTAAACTAGTAAAATATACTAGGTGCCTGGGTAACAGAAGCAATTTCTTAAATTTGTGTGGATAATGTTGTAGATACTTATTAATGAGTGTGCTATATTTGAGAAACTCAACATACCTCAAATTCTGAATTGTAGAAATGTTAAGGTTCATATGCTAAATAAACGAATTCACCGTGTACAAATGTAGGGTTGCCGAGAAGATATAGGGAAAATTTTTATTGCTGTGAGTAATTTTAAGACCGAAGAGTAAAACGGTCTGTAGCAGGGAATTTTATGTTGGGATTTCGAGATTTTCAAGTTCCTCTGGGTTCTCTTGAAGGTCTTTAAAGTTGAGGAATTTGGGAGATCTTAGTATGGAGCAGAACATGGACAGAGAGATAATTAGCAGGGTACCTTAAACCAAAATAAAGCTATAAGAAACTATAAAAAAAATGGAAGATTTGTGATAATTTGGGAACGAAGGGATATTTGTTTACGAAGAAGAGTTAGATACAGTACTAAACATAGTGAATGATGAACCATGGACAATAGTAACCCTAAACTAATTGTTTTGAGACCAAATTGGGTCAAAGTAAAAAGTATGCCATTGAAACCGCCACGGATGAAAACCTTGTGGAAGAGACTTACTGTCCCTTGTCTTGAACAACAAAGAAAGCCACTTTTGCGTGGGGAGCACTGATGCTCCTCTTTTTTGTTTTTTTCTCCACTGCTAGTGGGGTGCCGGAATTTCGTAGAGAGCTGTTTAAGGGCTCAAGTTAAAGAAAACTTCTACATCTAGTGCCTTTTGTATTTAACAAAACACAAGATTTAAAGTAAAGTCAATTTTGTGACAAAAAGCTTTATTTTCGTATACAAGATGAAGAATGACGTCATAATCGTAGGTTAAAACCATAAATGACGTTAGAGTAACATCATTTTAACTGTTAAACTGTGCCATGGGCAGCGATGACACTGTAATTCGTTCTTCACTAGTTCTGCTAGTTCTTGTTTCTAATATATGTTATTTTGATTCAAAAGAAAAAAGTTCTACTGCTGATTCTGAAAAAAGAGCCAAGAGGAGAGAAGTATGCAAGATACTTGTGTTACCACAGAGCGGCTGGAACTTTAATCTCCCATCTCTAGAGGAGAAGTCCTGCATCCACTGTACTTTAGTAACTGATTATAAAGGATGTGTTGTCTTTGAGAATATTTTATTAAGGCTTTTCTTGAAAGAAAGAAACAGTGAAGACAACTGATTATATAATGAATGCTTTGAAAAACATAATTGTTGGGAAGTTTTTACTCATTACCTTAACAAAAATTAACATGGGAAACCAAGGAAAGCAAGCTATACATGCAGGAAATTAGTTAGGTGTTCATTGAACAAACAAAATGCCTATGAAATCTATGAACATTAAAAAGTTATTTCTTCAACAAGTACGGGGTGCATGCCTCCTCGAGGGACAGTGGTAACCTTTTAATGACGTTTCCAAAAATATTACATATTTGAATTGAACAAGGAATTGCTTTTACTCCAATTAAACTTAAGACCAGTAAAAAGATGGTGTGGTGATATAATGACTGGGGTAATTGTAGAGGCATTTTGTTTGTTCAATGAACACCTACCAATTTCCTGCATGTATAGCTTGCTTTGCTATGAAATCTATGAACATTCAAAAAGTTATTTCTTCAACAATTACGTCAACTTAAAGGTACTGTAAATGGGGTTTTGAGAGAAAAATTGCGAGGTTTTAGGAAGTGGAGATGACTTGTCGGCCAAGTTTTCATTCTTATATTATTAATTTGAAAGGACCCGAATTAAGAGACAGTTTTAATCATCAGTTCTGTAGATTATGAACAGGAGTTTGATTCAGCCGATAGAATACCTCTAATGAAGGTTTTATGCTTATATGGTATACCAGATAAATACAGTAAAGTGATTAGTGCTATGTATGAGAACAATATTGCTGCGGTTAAGGTAGTAAATGAGGTTAGCTGCTGGTTTGGTATTTGAATCAAGATCTAAGCAGGGTTATGTTCTATCCCCAATTATTTGGATCATCTTGAGAAATTAGTTTTAAGAAAGGCGGCAAAGACTATGGCAGGGAGCGGAATCTAGTTCTATAATAAAACTCTCCTAGACTAGGTTGTGTGGACTATTTTAATGTCCCAGATGAGAATGGTTTCAAAATGAATGAAGTTTTGGAGGTTTTTGGAGTTCATGGTGCAAGAATAGGTTTCAAAATCAATGTCAAGAAGACTTAGTTGCTCAGACTAGGAAAAAATGAAGGTAAAGTAATAATGTTGCGTAATGAGAAGACCAGTATAGTGGATAGATTTACTTGTCTAAGTAGCATTGTTAGTAAAGATGGCGGATGCAGTGAAGATATTAAAATTGGAAGAGCCAAGGCCCGGGGTGTTTTCTTGCAGTGGGAAAAAATTTGGAAGAATAGGAAGACATATCTGTGAACCAAGACTAGAATTTTGAATACAACGGTTTCTTCAAGGGCCAAACGAAGATCAGGTCATCCAGGGGGTTAAGAGTGAAGCTTTGAATAGACTAGGGTGGAGTACCTGTGTGGTGTTAATAGGCATTGGTACTGCTGTGAGGTGTTAGTATTTGTAGTTTGTATGGAGATCATACGAAATTTCGTCTCGATTAAATTCTTCTATTTGAATTGATATTGTGTAAATTAACTGAGTGTAGCTTCAAAATAACTCTATAAAAAGAAATAGTACGAAATAGACAATAACAAGCCATTGGCAGAAAAGAAGAAGAAGATAAGCTGGACATTTGTGAAAACAGTGAATAACATGGTAGTATAATCTATTTAATATTTTGGCTATATATATTCAAAAGACGTCATTAGCGATATAAAAAAAAATAAAATAAACTTACTCATAAAATTACATCTGTAAAAGAAATTTTTTACTAAAGCCATAAAATAAAATTCCTTAGATGAGTATAGGCTTTTCGACCTTACATAGACGCAGCCAAGACCTTGGCAGATTACACTGACTACCTGCTATACTGTGTTTGGGTGATTTAGTCGCTTCAGCAGCTGAATAAGGCTGAGTAATTCACGATTTAGCAACCATTTTAGCAAAAGCATATTGTCCTCTTTTTCCAGGACTTTTCAGCATATGATTCAAAAAGGTCCTCACTAGTTGAGCTATAACATCTTAAATCATAAAGGAAGTAGTATCAGTGTCCTCAGTATTACTGTATATTAATTAGATCTGTAGGATTTCTACAAAATTGAACAAAAATTTAAGCTTGGTGATTACATGAGAGTAGAAACAGTTCTCCGAATATAAAACTGTAGACTATACCGCAGAATAGGCCGAACTTAACTGTAGGAAAGCGTCAGGAGCTTCCTGAGATTGCACCTTTTAAGGTTCTTATTTAGTTTAATAGATAATTATTACTTGTACAACTTCTAATATATGTCTATCAAATTTAAAATGTATATCATGCAAAACACTAAAAACATTCACAGATTCACCCCTCAGAAAGGATTCAGAAGAAAAGAAGCATTCATAATAAGACTCATGCCCTTTGCCTTAATGAAAAACAACATGCTCTTACGGGCTAATGAGCAAAGGATTCAAAACAAACCATTGACAACATTTTTTCAGCAGAATCACACCATTGACGGCAGTTTCTAAAATACAATATTGGTCACTCGTCTCCAATATGATATTAGTAGTAGAACAGCTTTTATTATTATAAAAATGATATATTATTAATAGTACAGCAAAAGTATAGCTTGCGAGGCTGGACTTTTAGATAACAAACGATCACGAGAAAAGAAAAGAAAACTAAAAAACAAAAAAATAGAATAAAAAAAAAAAATAAGGGAATGAAACCAAGTACCAAAACAATCCACATAATCAATTATTCTACCAAAAACATAACATATTCAAATCTCGACGCAACAAAATAAACGATGAAATATAAATAAATTCTTTTAATGTGATTCAAAAGTATATTTACCAAGCAACTCCAATTGCAGCTCAGATTTAAATTGATTAAAATTATGCAATGCTTTGCACCTGTACTGAGCTTATTCCAAAGCTTAGACCCTAATCTATAAATAATAGACAAAGAAGACCTATTAGAAACTAAACGAGGGCCCTTTGCCCGTGTGTCCTGTTGGTGAACATCTGACCTCTCTCAGAATATTCCTTAAAACAATATCAGGAAGATATCCATTATAATACTTATAAACAAAATCAGTGTATAAAAATCACGCAGTCCAGCTGCAGGGATTATATTTATTTCCCTGTCTCATAGAATCTCGGTTTGCAACTCCACAAAAAAAGCCTAATGGCGTCGTTCTGTATCACACGAATTGGACGAAAAAAAGAAGGAAAAATTCCAAGCCATATTGGTCGAACAATATATAATACACGAATGAATCAATGAAAAATAAAGTAATCGTGAAGTATGGGGAAGGAATATATTTTGATTTACGGATAATTCCCGAGTTCCCGAATGTTCTCCTCTCAAAGTCTATTTTCGTAATCCATGGGTATTAATTTGGTGATCATGAAAAAATAACAAAATTGGATTTACGTATAATCAATGCAAGCCGATTTACCTTTAACCATATACATATTTTATTCATTGCCAAATTAAGCGTCGACATTAGCAGTTTTTCGTTTGGAGCAACACAAATCGGAGTTGTATCATCAGCCAATAGGAGCGTGATGACCCTACCGCTAGGAGGTTCAGTATCAATAACATTTCTAATTGCAGAAATAGCTCCAATAGCATCCGGAAGATCATTAATAAAAACTAGATATACCTTGCATGGACAACGTGAGGTGTTGCGGCAACCTTTGTTCGACTTCGCCGAGTAAATTTTTGCGAGAGCTACACTGTGGTTTCGTTTCCTCGCTTCGATTAAATGCTGAAATTGCTAATCTATAAGGATCTTAAAATAATTACTAGGTACACCAACTCGCATAAGCTGTAATCCCTTCATTGCAACTAGCAAAAGTTGCAAACCTCTCATCGCTGAAGATGATTGTAGCCTAACAGCCAATTATTACTTACAAGTCCCCTACATGTCTTACCGGTGGAACCGAATTGGTCTTACCATCAAATACACCGGAAACAATAATAGTTACACCAACTAGCAAAAGTTGCGAATCCTTCATTGCCGAAGATGATTATGAGCTAACAGCCGACTATTGTTCGAAACTCCCCTATATTTCTCACAATTGGTATCAGCCTATTTTTGGTTTCAGTGTTTACCTTACTACTGAAGTTGTCAACCCCTATAAACTTTCAAACTGGTATATCTCATGAAAGAATTTTTTTTACCGAAAAATGAATAATGTATGCTCTGATCAGCTCATCAAGAACAACCGACTGCCGTCGAAAAAAATCTATCTGTCTCTGTTCAAAAGTTGACTTTTTTGCCGTTGGCCAAGTTTCTAACGTCATCGCTTAGAAAGAAGCAGAGGATAAACTCTAATTTCTTTAGGAATGGGAGAACTTTTAAAGTTTAAGGGGTATATTTGATACCATTTCTGTATCGGCGTATTTTTGGTTTTAGTGTGTACCTTACTACTAAAGTTGTCAACCCCTTTAAACTTTCAAACTGGTATATCTCATCAAGGAATTTTTCTACGAAAAATGAATGACATATACTTTGATCAGCTTATCAAGAGCTATTGACTGACGTCGAAAAAAAAAATCTATCTGTCTTATTAGTTCAAAAGTTGACTTATTTGCCGCAGGCCAAGTTTCTAACGTCATCACTTAGAAAGGAGCAAAGGATAAACTCTATAATTCCTTTATTAATGAGAGAACTTTTAAAGCTTAAGAGGTACATCTGATACTATTTCTCCACAGCAATCCTAAGTGCGAAAAACCGAATGATAAACTCAGCTGAAATCACGAACAGATATGGGTAGAAATAATAGATTTTTTTCATTTTTCACTTAAATAAGATATATTGATTGTGGGGCCGGGTAACTGCCGCATATATCTAACACTTATAGATTTTGGTCCATCTTCAGTTTGAAACTGGTACCTGCCTGTTCGCCTGCTAGAACAGAGCTTTCCACTCGAAAGCAGAAACATGGTTTGATGAAACGAAAGCTTGACTGCATAACTTCATATAGTTCTCTCTGACACAGGCTATAAAACTCCAAGTCACTTCACACACTATAGGCTCTGGCTCAAGTACAAACAAAAACCATCCTTTTTGGCCTCAGGCAAGAGCTCTACGAAGCTCTCCGCAAAGTCATATTCATCAATCGGTGAAAGGTCCACACTTTCCGTAAAAACTGTAGAGGTTAGACTTTTACCACTTTCTAGGAATAACCTGAAATCGGGGTGCTAGGAACAAAAAAAAAAAAACAAACAAACAAAAAACGACAAAACCAAAGTGTTGCTCTCGCAACACAATTAAGAAAAGAGAAGGGCCCAGTACGGAACCAATCTATTTAGATGGATGTATTATTCTCTATTTTGAAGATAGCTACGAAGTACACTTAAAGTAGTACCTCTTAATCCATAAAATTCCCATTACATTAATAATATTCGGTGATCTACAGTATCAAATGTCTTAATCAGGTCCAAAAAACACGAACTACCCTTAACTTCTTATCCAGAGCTTCATTTATTATAGAAGTTATGAACGAAATAGCCATCTCTGTAGTTCTACCCTTCCTGATACAAATTGATTAGGATTTAGTAGTCTATGTCGTCCCTGGTGCTCATATATTCAAGTGTTGATACATATTTTCTAAAACACGGGAAATAACCGGTAAAACTGAAATAGGTCGATAGTTTCCGAGCTCATTCCCATTACCACCTTTTAAAACAGGGTTTATTGTAGCAATTTTGGCACAATCAGGTAACCTGCCCTGTTTCAAACAATCATTAATAAGGGAGGTAAACCCATCTGAAATAATAGAGTACGCTGTTTTAAAACACAAGAAGATATTGATCCAATATCACGTATGATTTTGATTACATATGCTTGATATTGGTCACGGTGTTGACGGTGTTTTGTAGTAAAATCTCAGCGTTGATTACAATTTGTAGAATATGGTTATCACCAAAATGCAATACGAATGAATGAAGATTGGCTTCGATAGTTATCTTAATAGTAGTAGACTCAATAAAAGTGTTAAATCGCTTATGCAACATGCAGAATAGTACTGGGGTTATTTTATTAATATTTATCCACTTTTATTGGCTAAGTGGCCTTTGGTGAATTTAAAGGCTTATTTGCTTCAACGTTTGAACACCTTTTATTTAAAGTTTTTATTTCAGAATGCGCTTCTTCAACTTCGTCTATGCAGAACTCTGAAAGATTTGGTTCAGTGGAAGGGGGCATTCAAGTCATAACACAAAAGGAACAAATCCAAGCCTTAGTATTAGCACTTGAGCAAGTAGAAGCGTCAACTTTATTGCCGGCTGGAGAGCCAATAGCTGAAAGCTTTTTTCGGCTTGGCTCCTGGAATTTAGACGGTTTTTGTTGTGATAAAATTAGTAATCCTGGAGTTATTGATGTTGTTTGCAGAACGATTTTAAGAAATTCTTTTAGTTTGATGATGCTGCAAGGTATTCTGGAGGAAGACGCTGTTAGTAAGGTAATTTGTATAACTTGAAGTTTTATATGCAATTTACTTGGGGCAAAAAAAAAATGTTGAAGGATGCTGGATGTTTCCTCTTTACCTTTTCTTGCAAGTAAATATTTAAAATGTCTCTTTAGGCTTCCTTTTTTCATCTCTCTTTTATATTCAAAATTTAATTAAAAATTTACATAGATTTTTCTTATAATAACGCCATCTTTCACTGTGCAGTACTTATTCAATTTCTCTGCTCTGTCAAATGGAGTTTCTAAGTTCAATCAAGCAGATTCTGAGTGTCGGGACTGCGCAAAGCCCAATAATCTACGGTGAGGGATTGGAAACTGTTACGCGTATTTGAGTCTGTTTTACTTCAGTATTTCTATTTGATGCTTTGGCATAAATCTTTGCTTTTCTTTGCAGTACTTGGTGAAGCCCTTCTTTGAGGGTTTCACCTGAAGCTCTTCTTTAGTAATTGTAGACATTGGTATATAAAGAGAAACAACTGTGGAATTAATTTAACGCTGTAGAGGGTGTTTTATAGATTTTTGGGCGTCAGTTGAGTAAAGGAAGAAAGCATTATAGGGTGCTATATTTGGGGCCTTTTGAAACTATACTTATGTGAAGAAACTCATTAACTGAAAGAATTGAAGAATAATGGCTCTTCCTTCTAAATTAACGAGTAAGTTTTGCTCTATTTCGATTCTACTACGACACATCATATAAGTCATGTTGCCCTAACCAACTACTTATTCCCATGGTGTTAACAAAAAGTTTTAGCAGCTATTGCTGCGGTGACAACATACCCTGAAAAAAAATATGATTATTTCCTAATTTAAGGGGTACATTGTTGGTTCAGCTAAACTGTGGTCAAAGTTCCCGGAATTTCACATTACAAAATACAAAAAATAAGTTCAGTCGAAGCTTAAAAACTTTATGTTTAGAACTTGGGCCCAACTTTTATAAATAGTTTTAAAGGAAAGTTTTATTGTATCAGATGGGCTTAGCAGTCTCAAATCGTAACTGAGAGAAAGCATACTGAGGATTGGGCAATACGATTGCAGAAGAAGTGTGACTTAAGGAGATTAAATAATAAATCAAGTCAAAAACATGCACGATAGGATTTATTTCCGAAAGATGGCTATCACGGGCTTAGATGGGTTGGATTCGCACTTTAGGGTCAATAAACACAGCAAAAAAAAATGTAGTAAGATGGTCAGAAAAAATCGACATGTCAAAAAGGTTAAAACGATTATAACTCGCGAATTTTGTAGAGGAATTAGACTAAATAAAAACATTAGGAATTAGACAAAAAAAAAACAAAAAAAAGACAGTTTGGTCTTTCGACTAAAAAAAAACAAAACAAAAAAATACAAAGTAATAAAATAAAAATAGAAAATAGGAATTTAAAAATTTGTAAAATAAACATTATGCAATGGGTGGTAAAATGGGATGGGAAGAGTAGATTCACTTAAAAAACATGCCATTCATTCACGGGATCTTTGTGCGAGAAATTTCATTGGAGTAAATGTAAACATGTGGAACTGCATCATTTGAGAGTTGGCAGGGTTTGGTGCTGCTGTGAGTTTTTTTTTTTTTTTTTTTTTTTTTTAAGCAAATGAGGTAAGGTCGAAGGGTGGTGGGACATTGACTAGGGAGAAATTGATTTTTACTAGGGCCTTGAAGGGCAGTGATGGCGAAACAAGGGAAATCTTTGTTCTCCTTTTCTTAAAGATGACTAAATTGTCTCTATAAAGAAGGGAGATGTAAGGGAATTTTCTCTCATTAAAGATAATTCTTAGGTACCTTTTTTGGGCTGCTAGAATCCCAGTCAGAACAGGCGTACCTAAGGTTTTGACATAAAAGTGATTTTTCCTTTTTTAACTTTATAGATATGGTTCATAACATTTTTAATTATTTTAGTTTATATATGGTTTTAAACCATATATTATAGTTTAAAAGATGTTATTAAGATATATTTTAAAACTCATCAGTTGAGTCGTTTAGATGTTAGCTGAGCTTATTGCAAGTTTATTCCACTTTGAATGGTAAACGCAACAAATTGAATACGAAACAAGACCCAGACACAATCTAATAAATGGGAAATTCCATGCACACATAATTCAGCCCTTGAAAAATCCACACCAGCAAACAGAAACTCATGTAACTTTCCACTCACGCCAAAATGGCCTTGTAGGTTATTTAATCCACGCAAAATTCAACACATCAAAGCTTAGTCCATGCAGAAATTCATTGAAGTAGGAGTTGGCTTGGCAGTACTTCATAATCAAGCTGTGCGAAATTCTGTAGAGATGAGGCTTGATCTGTTTAATGATAACATACAATCGGGTTTCTGTAATAAAACAAAAAACCAAGATGTAAATATTTTATTTAAACTTTAAATCAAACACCTTATAATACTGTGCACACCGAATGCCTCATTTTACGTGATATGTTCATGTCAGCTCTTTGTGTGTGGCATACAACTTAGTAAATGGCTCCATGACCAACTTGTATTGGCTGCTCCGAAAACCATGAAGGGTCTTGTGTGGATGCGGTTGATAGTTCGTTGAGTTAATTTGCATATGTCATGCACGAGAAGTCTGCCTCCTCATGGTTGCTTGATATAACTTCACCGACATTTGAGTCTACCTAATGGAATTTTTGAGAATTTTTTTTTTTCTATAATTTCCCCTTCAAATTGTTAGACGGTTAAACTTCTTATTTAAAAAGTATTTATTTTATCAAGATTAGTTTTCCTTGATTTTGACCGGAATTTTCACATTTCTCGAAGGATCTTTCAGTTATCTGAAATTTTCGTAATTACAAGTTTAGTAGGAACAAAAATATAAACTAAGGAGGAGGGTGAGTTTGGTTGAATGATTTAACAATTCTTTAGCAATAATGAGAGGGTATCCTGAATCTTAAGGTCAAAATTTGTCGTCCTCGTAACTGTAGTCAATAGGTGGGAAATCGAGTTCAACCACGTTGCTATGTATATTTGAATACATCTTGTTGGAAAATAGTAAAATTTTACATTTAAAAATCAGAATTTTTCTTCTTTTGAACTGAGTTACTTTAATTTTTATCGCATAGATTGCATCAGGGTTTCTTCTCCCGGTTCTCCTGAACCTTGGAGCTCTGTAAAACGTCCCTGTAAGAGACTCCGTAGGAAAGAGAGAGCAAATGTGAAACCATGTGAACTGACAGGAGATGTATAAAAGGAATATTTTGCAGATTATCCAGGGACCCTTGAGGTTTTAATTTCCTTTGAGGATCCACAAGAAAATTAAGGTCCATAAACACTGAATCGGGGAAGTGGCGATACGATCGGCGTGAGGGATTTTACTCTTCTATTACCACTTGATGCTCTAGACTCTGAAATAAACTCTATAGCAGTTATAGAGTAGCAGCTATACTTTGAACACCTTAGCTAAATATTGGTTCCTTGTCTCCTTTTGTTATTTGAATTCAAGGACAAATGTTCTAGTCTCTACTTCTTTGCTATTAATGTGCGTAATGAAATTCCATTAGTTATTCTTTTTATCTATGTTGTAACTACAAGCAAATAATGCAATCTTAGCCTATCACTGAACGCAGGTCATTGCAGTAAAGGAGAAATTTGAGAACTATTTATTTAATCTTCGGAAGTTAATTTACAATTTTTCAACATTGATTTTATGCATCACGGAACAAAAATATTCCTTAGACCGCCTTCAATATTCGTCTAGGTTGGATGAATATCTTCAAAATGAATTTTTAAAACTCTTTAGCCCGAAAAAAAGAATTATGTTATACCCAAATCTCAAGCTAAATATGTTATTGTTTGTCTTAGCGGATCTTTTTGTTTATTTTGCAAGAATTATTCTTTTTGAGTCCACTATTAAACCATCTATTATTTTTACGTTCCATTTTTTCTCTACTTTCAGAAATTGAATCTTTCTTTTGTTTTTTTTTAGTCTGTTTTGAAGAGATTACGATTTTTATCTGAATACGGGTTTGAATGATAAATGATAGAAAATTTAATTTCCTTGTTCTTTATGGAATTTTAACGGAGCAAATGTTTCTTCATTTGGTATCTGAAATTTAACATTCCTCGCAAATCTAAGCAAAAAAAAAAAAAAATTGAAATGCAAGTGATTTTTCTCGGAAATTAGTGACATTTGAGTGCTTAGTACGATAACGAAGAGAAAATGTAAGAGAGAGAAAGAAGAGGGTAGAATATTGCATTTCTTTTCTAGAGTGAAATGCTAAAAGGTCAAAATAATGAATCTTGTAAAAAATCACATCTTTGAAAAGTACTCTTTCTGTAAATCTTTAAAATAGCCTTGTTGCAATTCACAGTTGTATCTAAACCATTTGTTTTTATTTAAGCTTTGTTGTGAATTGAACAAAAGAAGACGAAGCCATAATAGTGCCGTATGGGATTACTTGTATAGCTCAACCAGTCTTGCTATCATTTATCTTAATGGATGTGCTGTCCTTGAAGATATTATTCCATCAAATGGTCACCCAGCTTGTCTGAAGGTTCAACTAGTCAAATTCAAAGTCAGTCTCAATTAGTTTATTTAAACTCTAATATATTTACTAATTTGTAACTTTTTTTACCGCTCCATGTCCATGAGTTAAACAAGCGGTAATCACTACAGTGTTCGGAGCATGTGATGAATATCCAGTCATAATAAATAAAAAACAGAAAAGATCCGCCAGAGCCATTGCTAGTGCATAGGCCGTCAAACCGATGTTTCAATTGTTAGTTCTTTTGTCCGCAACAGGAGTCGATCCCTGGGCTCCGTATTGCCACGCAGAGCATCCTGCTGCCACAGCATGTCCAGTCGTAATAGCTTAAAACGAATTTACTGCACCAGTTGTTTGAAAAGCCAGTATGAGTGGCAAAGATACATTCAAAATACGTTTGTTACACAAAACTGCAGATTGGCTTTTCGATTTTGTTGGGATGAAGTATGTCTCAGTAGCTCACCAGCAAAGTACTTGCTTAGGAGATGCTGGGTCTGAGTCTTAGCGATGGTGTAGATTGTATTGCAAATTATTGTTTCAAGTCATAGACTCGTATTTGAAAAGAATCTTGTCTTTCTGTACCGGTAATTTACTATTGAAATAATTAGGAATTATATTCATGAAAGGGTAAATTTGAAGATGTGGAAGTGTATCATTTCAGGGTTGGCAGCTGTTTTGGCCTAAAGCGGTTTGATGCTGCAGTGAGTTGTTGGTGGTAGCAGTAGCTATCCCAATCAATCTGACAAGTGACAGGCATTATGTGATTAGCTTTATCCTAGAAAAATGATACATTTCATGGGGATTACAACGTTTAAGCGAGGAAATATGTAAAAATTGTTGTGTATAGTTAAATCATTTAACTCCATTCATGTCTGTAGTCTTAAGTTCCTTGGGTAGGGAAACCTGATACTGTATCATTATGTAGATTAAAAAGTGCGTAGAATAAAAAAAAACAATGCAGCTGAAAAAGACGTGCTAGAGTCACTGAACTTAAAGTATGCTAAATTTTTTTTTTATTGTTTTAAAAACTAGAGCAGTGAGAAAGAGTCAACCTTTGGTGTAAAAAGAGCGAGGTGTTGAGGAGGGGACAGTCCCTTTCATATATGGAATAACTTGTTTTTTTTTTTAAGTTTTCATGTCGCTCCTTACTTTCAGTGGAAAAAACTTGTTTATTCTATTTAATTTCAGATTGTTTTTTAGATAATGCCAGGAAATCTGAGCCCACCTCTACGAAGAAACCCCCTCACCATAAAAAAATCCTCTAGACAATTCACTCTTAACCACTCAGCGCGTAAAATTGAGACGGAAAAGAGAAATCAAGACGCATAAAAATAATTCTTTTAAAGAATTCTACCAAATTCCCGCAGTGTATAATTTCCCCTGACAAGTTCCCTCCCTGGAAACTTCCCTCCCAATGGAAGATTCCCCGTGGAAAACCCACCAGTAGAAATTTTGCCCCCCCCACCTGAAAATGTATGCAACCATCCCAATAACATATACTATGCGTAAACAATGGGCAAATTTTACAACTTAAAGACCTTTCCCCTGGAGCTCGGGGGGGGGGGGCATGTTATACCCATAGGCAAAGTTATTGGGCCTTTCAACTATGATGAACAAAATGGCTATCTAATAATTTTGATTGGATGATTTTTTGAAAAAAAAGTGGCAGGGGAGGTGACCTAGTTGCCCTTCAATTTGTGTCACTTAAAAAGTGCCGCTTTAAGTGACACGAAAGTGTCACTTCAAAATGGCACTTTGATTCCCGTTTGAATGAGCCCTCTCGCGATATTCTAGGACCACTGGGTCGATCGATCAGCCCTGGAAAAAAACAAATAAATACGCATCCCTGATCTTTCTTCAAAAAATACGGCAAAAAATACGAAATTCCACATTTTTGCAGATAAGAGCTTGAAACTCCTATAGTAGGGTTCGAGCGATATGCTGAATCTGATGACATGATTTTCATTAAGATTGTATGTTTTCAAGGGGTGTTTCGCCCTTTTTTCGAAAATAAGGTAATTTTTCTTAGGCTCGTAATTTTAAATGAGTAGGACTAAACTTAATGACTTTTATGTTTAAAGTCAGCATAAAAATCCGATTCTTTTGATATATCTATTTGTATCAAAATTGCGTTTTTTAGAGTTTTGATTACTATTGAGCCGGATCGCTCCTTAGTCGACAGTAAAAAATTGTGGCATTTGTAGTTTGACGACTGTGATGTTGGGTTAAAGTCTTAGCAGAACCACCTGAGCAATTAATACAAAACAGTATGCAACAAAAAATGATGCAAACAGTGAACATAAAACACTGTGAACAATGCTACAGTTAATAGTGTTGCTACTAAATTACCGAAGAAAACCCCTTTAAGAATACACACGGACAAATCTGTTTTTTAATTATGGTATAAATGTTTATAATTGAACACTAAACAAAGTTCATACACTTGCTACTGTAAAATAATTTAGTAATATATTAACCTTCTACACAACCTTCTTAACTTAAGTTACTTAAATAACCTTCTACGCAGTATACAGAAAATACTCACGCTCCCATCTCCCATCAGCACACATGGGTGTTTGTGCAAAACTCGATGTCATGAATAAAGTGTACCCGGGGGAGGGAGTATAGGCTTCAGCCGTCGTCTGGCCGACTTTCTTGGCAGAAAAGCTTACGTTGAATATTATATTCCAAACAAGGAAGTTTTGGAGGATTTACTTGACTGTTTCACAACCAAATTGACAAATTGTCAATTCTTCATCTTAAATAGTTTATTGTATTGTGTGCAATCATGGCGAATTAAATTTAAGATAATGTAAATACGTTACGAGACCATACTGGCTATACATGATGTATGAAACCAAGAAAGGAAATAATAAATGAAAAGAAATAAATCTAAGTGACATTAGTCAAATTTAGTCAAATTTAAGACAGTCTATCCGCATATCTAATGAAAACCGAAATTGTAAACAGGCAAAATCTGTTGCAAGGCAGAGGATTCTTATTCAGTCTAATTGATAAATTCTCTTTCATTGATCTTCGTCATTTCAGCTATTTGATTTTTTTTTCTTTTCATTTATTATATCCTTTCTTGGTTTCATTCGTTGAGATAATGTAAGTTTATTGTAGGGATTGTTGCTTAGAATCGAGCATGCCTCATGCCCCTAGTAAATTTCCCTTTCTAAAACTTAGCCTCGTAATTATTGAGTTGAATTTACTTCAATTAAAATGGTTTTCAATAAATAAGAAACTTCATTGGTGTTCAATTACTACTATTAGCACGTTCTTTTGTTTATTAATGATATCTTAGGTAAACAAATTTTTCTCTTTCAGGTTTTAGGTGAAAGTTTAGTCCTGATTAATTGTCATTTTGAAAGTAAAGAAGTTTTAAATCTCAGTTCAAGCGATTTTGTGAATCAATTTGAAGCTTTCTGTGAGTCTGACAAAATTGTTGCAGCTGTCTCTACCACTTGTAGGCAAAGTAAGTTTGCACCATTATTTTTTTAGCGATTATAACCCTTTGTAGAAAATAGGACTTAAAAATTACTGAAATCGTTATAATATACGGTTTCCCTAGAACTACTGATTCTCCTGTCCGATGTGTGACTCTGAAATACTTTCTAATATTTACTTTTCAGCACCACCGGTAAATACTTTTTCAGCACCACCGGTTTGGACTTTAAGTGTCGCAACCTACTTTTTTGTAGGGGTTAAGAAGCGTGTCCGGCTGGAATTTTATTTCTTTATGCTGGGATGAAGTAGTCGAAACAGGCCAGGCCAAATACTAGATCGGCCTTTTGCAATGCTGTACTGGATACAAGCTGTCATTGAGCGTTTTACTATATTCCAAACTTAATTGCGAAAAAGTGCGAGGTTTGAAATACAAACCTCAAGATATTACCGAACAATTGTATTTACACAATTTGCTTTTCCCGAGTATATTTAACGATTTTACTTTTTATAAGATCTCAAGCTCATGACTAAAATACCAAGCGCCTCTATATATTTGTTTTTCTTCCAATCACTTAGTCAAGAAAGGATGGTCATACTAACTTAGGGGAGGGCTCATGCCGCTGGAAATTGAAAGTCCTTGTGTCCTTTGTAAGAGTAAAAAATGATTCATTAGAATAAAGTGCAGTTTTTACAAAAACTGCATTTTTTGGCATTTATGTATCTTAAAGAGGGCCAAAATGCAGTGTGACTGGCAATTCTAAGAAAGCCAATCGATTTTTTAAGTTCTAGAACCTAATCAAAGAAGGTTAGAGTCTTATACTCTAACCCCAGAAGGGGAGAGATCCTCATATGGGATCTACTTTCATCTCCATAAGCAGATAGTTTTAGGAACTAGAGCACTCGTGACTAGGCATATACCTTTGAGGGAAGGGGCGTTGGCCCTCCCTCACCAAAACCTCAACATTTGTATAATGCATCTCGTTATTATTTATATGTTCAGTATAATTTGCCTCTATTCAATTTTTCTTTGTTCCCCCTCCCCCTCTAAACCAAAAATTGAACTCTTGTGTTTTTGCCTTCGAAACTGTAGCCCCAGAACCTGAAGAAACAGTATACTTGAACCGATTAAAACAATATAAAGAACCAATGAGTCCTGAAGCTCAATCTACAACCCTAAGGATGTCCACATGGCTGGAGTCTTGAAGTCGGTTAAGTAATGCCAACATCCAATCAAAATCAGAAGTTCTTTTTTTTATTCTGGAATATTGTATTATGGCAATCGTGGACAAACAATTTTCAAATAAAAAAAAATAAACTGGAGGCTCTAGCACAAGGAATCGGGCACATGTTTCCAAGCAAGGTTATCGTTTTTTTTTATAAAACTGTTACGTATCGAATAAAATGGGAAACCGTTCCGGGGATAGACGACTTTTCTACCAAAACCGTATGCGAAAAATAATATAAGAAATTCCGAGTTATTTCAGCCGTGTACAAAAAGTATGGAGAGAATTGTTATATACTAATATCAGGAATGAAGAAGTAGAAAGTAAACCACAAACAAATAACAATGATTATGAAATTCGAGGTATATCATTTAATACATTACTTGCTTTTATAGAGTCTTAAATAGCAAATTTTTGAAGGCTCGTTTTAATATGTTAGTAATAAGAATTTAGATTAGAAAAGCCAATGAGAGAGCACAAAAACTAAGAATAAGGATGTGTGTATCCTTTGTGTATCCTTACTTGTATGTCTATCCTTACTTACTTGTGTATCCTTTGTTTTATAGAAAGATATTTTTAGTAGGGAAAGTTTTAATTATAAAGAATGGAAAGTAAAGAGCGACCCTTGTCAAGTTTAATGCAGATACCTAATGTTTAAATTTCATCTTTTAAAGTCGATTTAATTGCTAGGCCGACAAATGCCCATCCCTTTGTTGCCTGTATCTTAAAGCAAACATTATTTTGGACGAAATACATTTCGTCCAAATATAATTTTCTGAATTTCAACATGTTTTAAATTCATCAGCATGTGAGGTAATTAAATACCCCTCTTTTCATTCTGCGTGATTGGACAGGAAACATGTCGTATATAATATACCTGGCACAGTGGTAGACCTGGATTCAGAAGGGCGGTCCCGAGTTGATATTGATTTACCTTTTATAGGTATTGGAAAGCTAGCCGAAAAATTCCGACCCTGTTTCGATGCTGCTGATACAAGCTGGAAAAGGGACGATATCAAAGTCACAGCAACAGCATTTGACTCCATATTTTTAACAAATTCAACTGCACAATATTTCACTGGTAAGTGTTATGCAAGATGCATTTTTAAGAGCTGTTTTCTCTAGAGGTTAAAATTTTTTAATACTTAGAAAGATTTTGGGCATTAATTTAGATGTATTAAATAGTCCCATTTTCGGTTATGATCTTTGTGCAGACTAAGCATACAAATCACTTTTGTAATTTATAATACAAGGAATATTCTGAAAAAAAACACTTTGTTTCGGCATTTCAGGGAATGAGGTAACGGGGTCACTCAAACATTAGATCGTAACCTAAAGATGCAACTTTTCAAAGAGTACACGTGTTACATCATTTTGTATATCAAGTTGTAGCTTTTGCTGAAATTGCATCTTATTCGTATATTGCCTTTTATCACTCAAAAGAAGCAGTATGTATTGTTATTTCCTTGCAAACGAGTCATCTCCATTTCCGCTGTTGTTCCAAAGTGGGGAACTAGTTCTTATTCTATAGTGTGGTTCCGGATATGATGATTCTCAGTTTTCGTTCTGATCCATCATCATTATTAAGGGGTCTCAGGGTCGTTTTGAAATTCCCGTAAATGTATATTCGCAAGAAACTTCTACTATTAAGAGAGCCGAAATTACAATTATCAGTCCTGACTAAGCTTCGAATGGCAATTTTCTCTTACTTGAAAGTTGCTTTTTTTTTTTTTTAAACCGTTTTTAAACTTCCGGTTGCTATGGGTCGTTGTTGTTGTTGCAAAGGAAAAAATGAGGCCTTCACAGAGGATGGTGAGATTGAAGGAGGATGATCTGTGATATTGAAGCCTTTCCATCCTGTAGGAGTTGAAAAAGTTGAAGCGGTTGTTGGAGGTGAAGCTACAGAAGTATAACAGAAAATGATTGAATTTTGTGGCTAAAAAAAAAAACAGAGCATGTATCCGGGTGCTCAGCCTGCTTCTGTGTCAAATCAAAATATTGAATTACTACAAAAATCAGATTGTGCCATCACATGGAATGCTGATGGAAGAATATATATGATACCGATCATAGGGATGCTGTTTATCTGACGAACAGAAGTTTTGCAATTTTGAAAGTTTCTGACAATTTTCTTCAAAAAGCCCGGCTCTAATAAAGAATACGCTATTAGATGGTGTATTAGTGATATAAATAATAAAGCCTAATGTTAGTCCTAAGATTGCGCACTATATGAGGGGCTCATTACAGCCAGTCGACGAGTCATACAAGTGTGGTCCGTCGACTCTTTTTTTTATTGAAATGGAGAAAGCCAGAACACAACACCGCTGATTTTTAGCTGATAGTTGGGGAAATAAAAATTTGGTCTTTTGGCCAAAACAGAAGGCTCACCATTTGTGAAGGAAGATAGGAGAGAAGTAACTTTTTGACAATATTGAAAAGAGACTGAAGAGGATGAAGAGGTTAAAGAGGACGGAGAGGTTAAATTGAAAGAGAAGAATTTTACGTTTTGAGTGGCAAAATAATTGAGTGTCAAGATAATTAACGGATTTCTTAATTCAACTGAAATTGATAATTTGCTGCCCTATGACTTGAAACTAAAGAATAAAACGATAGTTATACCGATGTGTGAGTTAGATATTTTAAAGGGTATTGATATTGGAGCATTCGTTGATGCTACTGAATTACATATCAACGCAACTAAAGTATATTATGACGACTGGGGGAAAGCTGGGAAAGAAGTTTTAAACAGCTAATTTGTCACCCTGTGATGGACGTGTTATTTTAGCGTTTGGGAAGGTACACAGGAAGAAGGGAATGAAGAGCAAATTAAATATTTTTTCCTGTTATTGGTCGTATTGTTTCGTGGCATCTATTACACATGCGTATCTATACAAGGTGAGAAATTGCTGTGAAGAGCTAAGGCAAAAGGTGTGGAACAAGTGAAAGCAAGAATCATATTGAATTGCAAACGGAAATATTGTAATCAAAATCTTCTGCTGGAAAACAATTCAAAAAGGCAGTGGAGTGAAGGACCGTGTGTGTTATGAGTGTCTATCACGAAAAAAGTAGAAAAAATAGGATTGCCATCATTAAGGTTGCCATCTTCAGGTTGACGTTAAGATTGTCATCATTAAAGGTCATGATGGAAACAAACACAAATTATTCCTTCGTGGCATATGCTGCATATATTTATAAAACTTACTTAAATAAATCAACTTATGATATTTCGGTGTATTTGAAGAAGTTTTGAATAACCAGCGCTTTTCTGAAAAAGGTTAAGCCACGCAGAAATGTAGTGTGATGTTTTATGAGCAAAACACTTCTAAGGGAGCCTGCAGAATATCAAAGACTAATTCAAAATGCTCTTGATATATTGCATATCCTATTACACCCATAGCTTTAGTACACAATTTGAAGTCAGGGATTGATTCATAATACATTTAGCACCTACATTTTAATGTGACCTTTTAATTTATTTTGAAAGGCTGTTTTAAAAAATCCTCTTTTAAGCTAAATGTATTTAACATTAGATGAGCTTCCCTGGTCAAACATTTCTGACAAACTTTTAATAAAGTAGAAGAACATTTTGGTGGTGGGCAAAGTAAACAACGGCCTGAAAAACAATCTTTTTGAATTGCAAGAAAACTGAACAAGCCATTGACCTAACCATTCCTCTTGTTCTGACACGCTAAAGGACCAGGAAGAACCGACCCTTTCTGATTTCAAAGATCACAAAATCCCCTAAAAATTTTTATTCATTGGTTTACGATGCTACTGATGTAAATAGTTGTTTCACTGACTTGTGTACTTGGTCTAGACTTGAGTGCTAGTGTGTAAGCTAGCACGTTAGCACTAGTTTACGAGATTTAGTTATTTCCAAGGAAAGCAATCTCACCTGACCTGAAACTCAACTAACTGTTCAAGAGATGAAATCAAAAGATCGTTTTTTTAAATTTTTTTTTTATTGTATATTAGCCAAAAATGGGGAAAAAGTTAAGAGACGTTGATTGACTTACTCTAGTGTGTCTCGGCGTGTAATAGTTTTTATGTTTTTCCCCAAGATCTTTGACACATCTGGAAAAACAACAGAAAATGGAAATTATGGCATTTTTAGAAAAACGGAACCATTTCTATTTCCGTTTGTATAAATATATATACATATACATATAAATATATATATATATATATATATATATATATATATATATATATATATATATATATATATATATATACATATGTATATATATATATATATATATATATATATATATATATATATATACTAGCTGTTGGGGTGGCGCTTCGCGCCACCCCAACACCTAGTTGGTGGGGGCGCTTCGCGCCCCCCCCCCAAGCCCCCCCGCGCGCGTAAGTCGTTACGCGCCATATTAGTTACGCGCCATTGTAGTTGTGTCCCTATGTCCCACCTGTGAATATAGATATATATATATATATATATATATATATATATATATATAACATTCTTTGCTGTCCCATTGTCTGTGCATATAAATAGATTTTCAGGTTTACCGACTCTTGAACATGCAACATATAATGGTCCATGGGAAAACAATCCGTATTCAGATCTATACCTCATGATTCTAATGATTGCCCTTGAGCTTTGTTGATGGTGATTGCTAATCGACCATTCCCTGAGTCGCCATCGTCATTTATATATCCCCCTGTGCACCCCGGCGTCCCCTTTGTAGTTATGTCCCTGTGTCCCGGTCGTCATTTATATTCCCTGTGTCCCGGTCGTCATTTGTGTCCCGGTGTTCCAGTCTGTGATTTCTCTTTGAGTGTCCCGGGCGTCATTTATATTCCTTGTGTCCCGGTGTCCCGGTCGTCATTTATATCCCCCTGTGCCCCCCGGCGTCCCCATTGTAGTTGTGTCCCTGTGTCCCGGTCGTCATTTATATTCCCTGTGTCCCGGTCGTCATTTGTATCCCGGTGTCCCGGTCTGTATATACATTCGTTTTTTAGTTTTGTTTTTCTCCTTTATTTTTTTCCTTTTTTCTTTTTTTTCTTTTTTAGTTTATTTAGATTTTTAGATTTTTTAGTTTTTTTATTAGTTTTTAGTTTTTTTGTAGTTTTTACCATTTTTTTAGTTTTTTTAGTTTTTTTTTTTTACTTATGTCCTGGTCGTCATTTATACTCCCTGTGTCCCGGTCGTCATTTGTGTCTCGGTGCTTTGTTGATTGCTAATTTATATTATATTTATATTTATATTTTTTATATTTATTAATATTTTTTTAGTTTTCTTTTTCTCTTATTTTTCAGTTTTTTCCTTTTTTTTAGTTTTTTCTTTTTTAGTTTTTAGTTTTTTTTTGTTTTTTACCTTTTTTTAGTTTTTTTAGTTTTTTTAGTTTTTTAGCTTTTTTAGTTTTTTTATTAGTTTTTAGTTGTTTTTTTTTAGTTTTTGCCTTTTTTTAGTTTTTTCAGTTTTTTTTAGTTTTTAGTTTTTTACCTTTTTTTAGTTTTTTTTAGTTTTTTAGCTTTTTTAGTTTTTTTTCTTTTTAGTTTTTTTTTGTAGTTTTTACCTTTTTTAGTTTTTTTTCTTCTTTGTATTAGTGTGAAATAATTCAGACGTCATATGCGGACAAACACGACGTCACTCGACAGACAGACAGACAGACATAACCCACAAACAACTTATTTTTATATATATTTATTCATATTTTTTTAGTTTTCTTTTTCTCTTTTATTTTTCAGTTTTTTCCCTTTTTTTAGTTTTTTTCTTTTTTAGTTTTTAGTTTTTTTTAGTTTTTTACCTTTTTTTAGTTTTTTTTAGTTTTTTTAGTTTTTTAGCTTTTTTAGTTTTTTTTTTAGTTTTTAGTTTTTTTGTAGTTTTTGCCTTTTTTTATTTTTTTCAGTTTTTTTTTAGTTATTAGATTTTTACCTTTTTTTAGTTTTTTTTTAGTTTTTTAGCTTTTTTAGTTTTTTTTTCTTTTTAGTTTTTTTTGTAGTTTTTACCTTTTTTAGTTTTTTTCTTCTTTTGTATTAGTGTGAAATAATTCAGACGTCATATGCGGACAAACATGACGTCACCTGATCCACAGATCCACACACAGACAACTTATTTTTATATATCTATATATATAAAAATAAGTTGTCTGTCTGTGGATGTGTGGATGGATGTGTCAGGTGACGTCACCTGAAAAAACTGGATCAGGTGACGTCAAAACTGAAAAAACTAAAAAAAGGCAAAAACTACAAAAAAAACTAAAAACTAATAAAAAAAATAAAAAAGCTAAAAAACTAAAAAAACTATAAAGGTAAAAACCAATAAAAAACTAAAAAAAAAACTGAAAAAACTAAAAAAAGGCAAAAACTACAAAAAAAACTAAAAACTAATAAAAAAAGTAAAAAAGCTAAAAAACTAAAAAAACTAAAAAAACTAAAAAAATGTAAAAAACTAAAAAAAATAAAAAATAAAAAAAAACTAAAAAAAAGGAAAAAACTGAAAAATAAGCTAAAATAAAGGTAAAAACCAATAAAAAACTAAAAAAAAAAGGAAAAAACTAATAAATGACGACACTCAAAGAGAAAGCGACCAGGACAAAAAACTAAAAAAAAGGCAAAAACTACAAAAAAACTAAAAACTAATAAAAAAAATAAAAAAGCTAAAAAACTAAAAAAACTCAAAAAAGGTAAAAAACTAAAAAAACTAAAAACTAAAAAAAAACTAAAAAAGGTAAAAACTAAAAGAACTAAAAAAGAAAAAAATAAATGACGACACTCAAAGAGAAAGCGACCAGGACAAAAGGAATGTTCGATTAGCAATCAACAAAGCACCGGGACACAGGGAGTATAAATGACGACCAGGACACAAGTAAAAAAAAAAAATTAACAAAACTAAAAAGAAGGTAAAAACTACAAAAAAACTAAAAAGAAAAAAAAACTAAAAACTAATAAAAAAACTAAAAAATCTAAAAATCTAAATAAACTAAAAAAGAAAAAAAAAGGAAAAAAATAAAGGAGAAAAACAAAACTAAAAAACGAATGTATATACAGACCGGTACACCGGGATACAAATGACGACCGGGACACAGGGAATATAAATAACGACCGGGACACAGGGACACAACTACAACGGGGACACCGGGGGAAACAGGGGGATATAAATGACGACCGGGACAAAAAAACTAAAAAGAAATAAAAACTAAAAACTAATAAAAAAAACTAAAAAATCTAAAAATCTAAATAAGCTAAAAAAGAAAAAAAAGGAAAAAAATAAAGGAGAAAAACAAAACTAAAAAACGAATGTATATACAGACCGGGACACCGGGATACAAATGATGACCGGGACCCGGGACACAGGGAATATAAATGACGACCGGGACACAGGGACACAACTACAACGGGGACACCGGGGGAAACAGGGGGATAACCTGACAATCTATTTATATGCAAAGACAATGGGACAGCAAAGAATGTTGTATATTCGCAAGTTTTACGTAGTTAAAACCATATATATATATATATCTATATTCACAGGTGGGACATAGGGACACAACTACAATGGCGCGTAACTATTATGGCGCGTAACGACTTACGCGCGCGGGGGGGCTTGGGGGGGGCGCGAAGCGCCCCCACCAACTAGGTGTTGGGGTGGCGCGAAGCGCCACCCCAACAGCTAGTCTATATATATAAAAATAAGTTGTCTGTCTGTGGATGTGTGGATGGATCAGGTGACGTCACCTGAAAAAACTGGATCAGGTGACGTCAAAACTGAAAAAACTAAAAAAAGGCAAAAACTACAAAAAAAACTAAAAACTAATAAAAAAAACTAAAAAAGCTAAAAAACTAAAAAAACTAAAAAAAAGGCAAAAACTACAAAAAAAACTAAAAACTAATAAAAAAGCTAAAAAACTAAAAAAACTAAAAAAAGGCAAAAACTACAAAAAAAA
The DNA here is from genome assembly GCF_032884065.1 of Artemia franciscana. NCBI lineage: Eukaryota > Metazoa > Arthropoda > Branchiopoda > Anostraca > Artemiidae > Artemia > Artemia franciscana. Next base: position 38,269,187 of record NC_088872.1, on the reverse strand, counting down.
CTAAAAACTAATAAAAAAAATAAAAAAGCTAAAAAACTAAAAAAACTAAAAAAACTAAAAAAACTAAAAAAAGGTAAAAAACTAAAAAAACTAAAAAAACTTAAAACTAAAAAAAACTAAAAAAAAGGAAAAAACTGAAAAATAAGCTAAAATAAAGGTAAAAACCAATAAAAAACTAAAAAAAAACTGAAAAAACTAAAAAAAGGCAAAAACTACAAAAAAACTAAAAACTAATAAAAAAAAAGTAAAAAAGCTAAAAAACAAAAAACCTAAAAAAAAAATAAAAAAAGGTAAAAAACTAAAAAAAATAAAAAATAAAAAAAAACTAAAAAAAAGGAAAAAACTGAAAAATAAGCTAAAATAAAGGTAAAAACCAATAAAAAACTAAAAAGAAAAAAAGGAAAAAACTAAAAAAAATTTTCATCTAAAACACTAAAAAAGGTAAAAACTAAAAGAACTAAAAAAGAAAAAAATAAATGACGACACTCAAAGAGAAAGCGACCAGGACAAAAGGAATGTTCGATTAGCAATCAACAAAGCACCGGGACACAGGGAGTATAAATGACGACCAGGACATAAGTAAAAAAAAAAATAAAAAAACTAAAAAAAAGGTAAAAACTACAAAAAAACTAAAAAGAAAAAAAAAACTAAAAACTAATAAAAAAACTAAAAAATCTAAAAATCTAAATAAACTAAAAAAGAAAAAAAAAGGAAAAAAATAAAGGAGAAAAACAAAACTTAAAAAAAGGCAAAAACTACAAAAAAAAACTAAAAACTAATAAAAAAAGTAAAAAAGCTAAAAAACTAAAAAAACTAAAAAAAACTAAAAAAAGGTAAAAAACTAAAAAAAATAAAAAATAAAAAAAAATAAAAAAAAGGAAAAAACTGAAAAATAAGCTAAAATAAAGGTAAAAACCAATAAAAAACTAAAAAGAAAAAAAGGAAAAAACTAAAAAGAAAAAAAGGAAAAAACTAAAAAAAATTTCATCTAAAAAACTAAAAAAAACTAAAAAAGGTAAAAACTAAAAGAACTAAAAAAGAAAAAAATAAATGACGACACTCAAAGAGAAAGCGACCAGGACAAAAGGAATGTTCGATTAGCAATCAACAAAGCACCGGGACACAGGGAGTATAAATGACGACCAGGACATAAGTAAAAAAAAAACTAACAAAACTAAAAAGAAGGTAAAAACTACAAAAAAACTAAAAAGAAAAAAAAAACTAAAAACTAATAAAAAAACTAAAAAATCTAAAAATCTAAATAAACTAAAAAAGAAAAAAAAAGGAAAAAAATAAAGGAGAAAAACAAAACTAAAAAACGAATGTATATACAGACCGGGACACCGGGATACAAATGACGACCGGGACACAGGGAATATAAATGACGACCGGGACACAGGGACACAACTACAACGGGGACACCGGGGGAAACAGGGGGATATAAATGACGACCGGGACACCGGGACAGGGAATGGTCAGGTGGGACATAGGGACACAACTACAATGGCGCGTAGCTATTATGGCGCGTAACGACTTACGCGCGCGGGGGGGCTTGGGGGGGGGCGCGAAGCGCCCCCACCAACTAGGTGTTGGGGTGGCGCAAAGCGCCACCCCAACAGCTAGTATAGATATATATATATATATACTAGCTGTTGGGGTGGCGCTTCGCGCCACCCCAACACCTAGTTGGTGGGGGCGCTTCGCCCCCCCCCCCCAAGCCGCCCCGCGCGCGTAAGTCGTTACGCGCCATAATAGTTACGCGCCATTGTAGTTGTGTCCCTATGTCCCACCTGTGAATATAGATATATATATATATATATATATATATATATATATATATATATATATATATATATATATATATATATATATATATATATATATATATATATATATATATATATATATATATATATATATATATATATATACCACATATATATATATATATATATATATATATATATATATATATATATATATATATATATATATATATATATATATATATATATATATATATATATATATATATATATATATATATATATATATGGTTTTAACTACGTAAAACTTGCGAATATACAACATTCTTTGCTGTCCCATTGTCTTTGCATATAAATAGATTGTCAGGTTTACCGACTCTTGAACATGCAACATATAATGGTCCATGGGAAAACAATCTGTATTCAGATCTATACCTCATGATTCTAATGATTGCCCTTGAGCTTTGTTGATGGTGATTGCTAATCGACCATTCCCTGTCCCGGTGTCCCGGTCGTCATTTATATCCCCCTGTTTCCCCCGGTGTCCCCGTTGTAGTTGTGTCCCTGTGTCCCGGTCGTCATTTATATTCCCTGTGTCCCGGTCGTCATTTGTATCCCGGTGTCCCGGTCTGTATATACATTCGTTTTTTAGTTTTGTTTTTCTCCTTTATTTTTTTCCTTTTTTTTTTCTTTTTTAGTTTATTTAGATTTTTAGATTTTTTAGTTTTTTTATTAGTTTTTAGTTTTTTTTTCTTTTTAGTTTTTTTGTAGTTTTTACCTTCTTTTTAGTTTTGTTAGTTTTTTTTTTTACTTATGTCCTGGTCGTCATTTATACTCCCTGTGTCCCGGTGCTTTGTTGATTGCTAATCGAACATTCCTTTTGTCCTGGTCGCTTTCTCTTTGAGTGTCGTCATTTATTTTTTTCTTTTTTAGTTCTTTTAGTTTTTACCTTTTTTAGTTTTTTTTAGTTTTTTAGATGAAAATTTTTTTTAGTTTTTTCCTTTTTTTCTTTTTAGTTTTTTATTGGTTTTTACCTTTATTTTAGCTTATTTTTCAGTTTTTTCCTTTTTTTTAGTTTTTTTTATTTTTTATTTTTTTTAGTTTTTTACCTTTTTTTAGTTTTTTTAGTGTTTTTTTCACTTATGTCCTGGTCGTCATTTATACTCCCTGTGTCCCGGTGCTTTGTTGATTGCTAATCGAACATTCCTTTTGTCCTGGTCGCTTTCTCTTTGAGTGTCGTCATTTATTTTTTTCTTTTTTAGTTCTTTTAGTTTTTACCTTTTTTAGTTTTTTTTAGTTTTTTAGATGAAAATTTTTTTTAGTTTTTTCCTTTTTTTCTTTTTAGTTTTTTATTGGTTTTTACCTTTATTTTAGCTTATTTTTCAGTTTTTTCCTTTTTTTTAGTTTTTTTTATTTTTTATTTTTTTTAGTTTTTTACCTTTTTTTTTAGTTTTTTTAGTTTTTTTAGTTTTTTAGCTTTTTTACTTTTTTTTATTAGTTTTTAGTTTTTTTTGTAGTTTTTGCCTTTTTTTAGTTTTTTCAGTTTTTTTTTTAGTTTTTAATTGGTTTTTACCTTTATTTTAGCTTATTTTTCAGTTTTTTCCTTTTTTTAAGTTTTTTTAGTTTTTAGTTTTTTTAGTTTTTTACCTTTTTTTAGTTTTTTTAGTTTTTTTAGTTTTTTAGCTTTTTTATTTTTTTTTATTAGTTTTTAGTTTTTTTTGTAGTTTTTGCCTTTTTTTAGTTTCTTTAGTTTTTTAGCTTTTTTATTAGTTTTTAGTTTTTTTTGTAGTTTTTGCCTTTTTTTAGTTTTTTTCTTTTTAGTTTTTTTGTAGTTTTTACCTTCTTTTTAGTTTTGTTAGTTTTTTTTTTTACTTATGTCCTGGTCGTCATTTATACTCCCTGTGTCCCGGTGCTTTGTTGATTGCTAATCGAACATTCCTTTTGTCCTGGTCGCTTTCTCTTTGAGTGTCGTCATTTATTTTTTTCTTTTTTAGTTCTTTTAGTTTTTACCTTTTTTAGTTTTTTTTTAGTTTTTTAGATGCAAATTTTTTTTAGTTTTTTCCTTTTTTTCTTTTTAGTTTTTTATTGGTTTTTACCTTTATTTTAGCTTATTTTTCAGTTTTTTCCTTTTTTTTAGTTTTTTTTATTTTTTATTTTTTTTAGTTTTTTACCTTTTTTTAGTTTTTTTAGTGTTTTTTCACTTATGTCCTGGTCGTCATTTATACTCCCTGTGTCCCGGTGCTTTGTTGATTGCTAATCGAACATTCCTTTTGTCCTGGTCGCTTTCTCTTTGAGTGTCGTCATTTATTTTTTTCTTTTTTAGTTCTTTTAGTTTTTACCTTTTTTAGTTTTTTTTAGTTTTTTAGATGAAAATTTTTTTTTAGTTTTTTCCTTTTTTTCTTTTTAGTTTTTTATTGGTTTTTACCTTTATTTTAGCTTATTTTTCAGTTTTTTCCTTTTTTTTAGTTTTTTTTATTTTTTATTTTTTTTAGTTTTTTACCTTTTTTTAGTTTTTTTAGTTTTTTAGCTTTTTTACTTTTTTTATTAGTTTTTAGTTTTTTTTGTAGTTTTTGCCTTTTTTTAGTTTTTTCAGTTTTTTTTTTAGTTTTTTATTGGTTTTTACCTTTATTTTAGCTTATTTTTCAGTTTTTTCCTTTTTTTAAGTTTTTTTTAGTTTTTAGTTTTTTTAGTTTTTTACCTTTTTTTAGTTTTTTTAGTTTTTTAGCTTTTTTATTTTTTTTATTAGTTTTTAGTTTTTTTTGTAGTTTTTGCCTTTTTTTAGTTTTTTTAGTTTTTTAGCTTTTTTATTAGTTTTTAGTTTTTTTTGTAGTTTTTGCCTTTTTTTAGTTTTTTTCTTTTTAGTTTTTTTGTAGTTTTTACCGTCTTTTTAGTTTTGTTAGTTTTTTTTTTTACTTATGTCCTGGTCGTCATTTATACTCCCTGTGTCCCGGTGCTTTGTTGATTGCTAATCGAACATTCCTTTTGTCCTGGTCGCTTTCTCTTTGAGTGTCGTCATTTATTTTTTTCTTTTTTAGTTCTTTTAGTTTTTACCTTTTTTAGTTTTTTTTTAGTTTTTTAGATGAAAATTTTTTTTAGTTTTTTCCTTTTTTTCTTTTTAGTTTTTTATTGGTTTTTACCTTTATTTTAGCTTATTTTTCAGTTTTTTCCTTTTTTTTAGTTTTTTTTTATTTTTTATTTTTTTTTAGTTTTTTACCTTTTTTTAGTTTTTTTAGTTTTTTTAGTTTTTTAGCTTTTTTACTTTTTTTATTAGTTTTTAGTTTTTTTTGTAGTTTTTGCCTTTTTTTAGTTGTTTCATTTTTTTTTTTAGTTTTTTATTGGTTTTTACCTTTATTTTAGCTTATTTTTCAGTTTTTTCCTTTTTTTTAGTTTTTTTTTAGTTTTTAGTTTTTTTAGTTTTTTACCTTTTTTTAGTTTTTTTAGTTTTTTAAGTTTTTTAGCTTTTTTATTTTTTTTATTAGTTTTTAGTTTTTTTTGTAGTTTTCGCCTTTTTTTAGTTTTTTTAGTTTTTTAGCTTTTTTATTAGTTTTTAGTTTTTTTTTGTAGTTTTTGCCTTTTTTTAGTTTTTTTTAGTTTTTTAGCTTTTTTATTTTTTTTATTAGTTTTTAGTTTTTTTGTAGTTTTTGACTTTTTTTTAGTTTTTTCAGTTTTCAGTTTTGTCACCTGATCCAGTTTTTTCAGGTGACGTCACCTGATCCATCCACAGATCCACACACAGACAACTTATTTTTATATATATAGATATATTTTATTTTATTTTTAGAAAGAGAGAATGAGAGAGAAAATGGGAACTGTATTGGAAGTGCATTTGTAAAACATTAATAAAAGCATGAAACAGCTCCAAATCACATAAAGTGTTGCAAAAATTGGTTAAAGCATAAAAAAGACTGACTGAAGGAACGGCAGTTGATCATTTGAATCAAAGGATTGTTGCGCAAGAAAAGGAAAAGGAAAAAGTGTTCTCGCCCAACCTCTTGCTACTGTGCAGTTTTTAGCACAGTTCCAACTTACTTTTTGAGGAACTACCCAGGATTTTTTTGGAACTCAGAGCCAAATTCGATGATGCGAATGAAAAGCGAAGATACGTCTCGTATTTTGAGATACTATCCAAAACAAACTTGGTTCATTAATGGGAAATTCAGTGCGAGAGTCTATTTTAAACAGAGCCAAATGAAGCAAAAATACTTTGCATTACTTCTAAACTGCACTCGTGACCTAGGTAGAAAAGAATAATTTTCTATGATCACGTGGTATGTCTATGAAAAAAGTGACGAAATAGTATAAATATGTGAAAGCTTTGTTGACTTTGTTGAAATCATAGACGCCGCTAGCAAAGGCATTCTTGAACCCATTTTTAAAGCCTTAGAAAACTATGGCCTTGACATTCAAAATTATAAAGACCAAGGTCATGACACTGAAGACAACTTGAGAGTAAACATTCTGGGTTACAGAAATGGATTATCGAACAAACTAAAAGTGCCTTTTTTGTCCCTTGTGGCTGCCAAAGGTTAAACTTGGTGGCTAGTGCTGCAACCAAGTCTCTATTTCCTAAAGCGACCCTGTTCAGAAAAATCCAGCGTTTGTGCACCCTATTCAGGTCTTCAGCCTAATGCTCGAGTTTGTTTCTAGAAAGTCCTTCGAGGTCTGAAGAATCTTGTACTGGGCCTCCATAATATTGAAAGAGCTCTCTATAACACAATGGGACGCATGCATCGACTCACTAAAAGCAGTGAGGTATCAGATCATCGAAGTTCGCGAAGTTCTCTGGGACCTTTATAATGATCCCTCGCTTAAAGATGATATTGAGATCGGAGCAAACTTCTTAGGCACAGCACTTGAAGGTTACGGTTTTTTAGTTTCCCTACCTGATATGACCTCCTCTGTCAATTTTAACTTGGGCCGTAAGATGTTACAATCAAAGGTGTTATTCTTTCATTGATTTGTAGATATATTGGGATCCATTTCTGGGTTTCTGGCGGACTTTCGTAAGAATCGCTTTGTATCTAGTTTGGTGAAAGCATAAAGAAATACCAAAAGAGCTGAAAGTTGAAGTGAAATTCAAAACCACAAAAAATCAGGAGGAAGAAAAAAGACTTTACTGTGAGGGTGGAGATAGAGAAGGCTTCTAAATTTGAATTTCTCTTCAAGCTAGACAAACTGTCCAGTCAACAAACACTTTTGACCAAATGTATACAAATGGAAGAGCTTTTGTAAATTGGAAGTGATAAAAGTAACATTAGAGGGGACGAATTGGGCGACGAGCTGAAGCTTTCATTACTTCAGGTAATATAATTGTAGTTTAAGGTCCAAGAAAGAGTATTGGCCTTGTCAAGTCAATCAATAACAAAGGAAATTGAGAGACAACAATTTAATATTCTAAAAGGAACAAAAGTGCAAAATAACTGTGTTTCTAGACCTTAAATCTCTATTTTTATGTACCAGATCTCCCCCTCCCCTGGTAAGGTCAAAAATTGTGAGTTCTGTACACTTATTTTCGCCTTAGAAAATAAAATGGCTGATCATGGTTCATATTTCCAGGCAGCGCTGGTGTTCTACGAGAGGGATTAACCCATTTAGCCATACCGATTGGATGGAGATGGAATGGGCCAGCTTCAAGTCACTGTCCTGTCTGGGCGGATTTTACCTCGGCATAAGTTTTTCTTTCACTATTCAAATTATGGTTGTGGCATATGCACTAAGCTGTTTTTACTTTTGCAATATTTGTACTATTTCAAATTATTTTTTTGTGTGTTGTTTGTACTTACCCAATTACCCAAATAGCTTACCAAATCTCATTATTTGAGGAGTGATGCAAACATTATGATTATTAAGACACTGTGCTTCCTAGACTAATAATTTGTGTTTTTTTTACTATTCTCGAACATGGTTTTTTAGATGGTTGTAAAAAAGGTCAAACATTTAACCTGCTGAATTCTGATGTCCAAAATCAAAACAAAATGTATTCATTTTCATGGCTTTTCAGCTAGAATAAACAAAAGTGGCGTTTAGTCATAGAACTATTATCTGAATAGATAATAGAAAACCTAGGGAATTGGGAAATATAGAAGGTAATACCAGCACTGTACGAGAGTTGGTAAAAAGCCACAATACGCACAAGAGCCTACAGGACACGCAAAATCTAATGATGTGTGTAGTATATCACATGTTACGTAGCATACTATAGTTAATGTGCCTATGTTTTTAGTCAAACTGAACCTATTGGGAATGCTTGGAAGCTATGTTATGTTTCACTTTTAATTTGGCACGTTCAAAAGATAATAATTAAAATTTTGGGTTGTTATGGGTCTATTGGATCTTTTAATTGTTTTAGAGCAAAATTTGTGATGCTGTCAGTCACTTGAAGATGCGTTTCCAGTCTCGGCAATTATTTAACTCCTGGGACAGCATTGTTTCTTAAGATGGCTACCTTGTATTTAAGCAAAGGTGGTGGCAACTGCGTTTGAATTCGAAGCTCAAATCTTGCTACATTCATATCACGTCTTTGCGACATTTATACCGCGTCCTTGTGACATCACAAAGCAGAGCACTACCGCATCTCTGAACCTGTGAATTTATGGCTAGTAGCAAAACCAAACTATAGACTATATTCTGCTTATAGAGAGATTGGCTATGAGTTTTTACCCACCTTATGAGGGAATTCCTTATTTCATACTTGAGCAAAGGGGGGGAGGTATGAGAATGTTGTTAAAGGAGGACATGTAAAATTATTCAAATTATTAAAGTATCCTCAGAACTTAAAGGCTTTTCATTTTTGTACAATAAACTGTTCATTTTCTTTAGAAAAGGGTGACTAAAATACTTAAAAGACACCTTAAAAAAACGACGTAGTTTGGTATTGTCCAAGCTGTGTATGCAGAGGTGTCAATCACTCACTTAGTGCAATTTGATTTGAACAGCTATTGACTTGAATAAAGCTACTATTTTCGACTATCTTTAGAAATGAATAAAGATTCATTTCTTAACAAAGAAGGCCGTTTTCTTAACGAGGCTCCCTAAGAAGTTGGTCTTGATGGGTTCTCAAACGTAAACCTTGAGTTACAAGAGCAATCCATTTTGTCGTTAAAGAATTAAATTTTCGTTAGGAATCATACAACTTGTAGATGTATTTTTAGCATTGGTTTCTCCAGAATTTTAAAAAATGACCTGGAAAAGCCTGATATCAAGGAATTTGAGCTATCGAGATTCCGCTTTAGATTGTATTTTAGGGCATGTGACAGGCGTAAAGTGCAATATAATGTTGTTTAAAATGACGCTTAATTGAAGGCTACATCTGCCCCCGGCTTGGGGGGGGGGGATAAAATCAAAATTAATATAAACTGAACGTACCAAGAATCTAACTATTTTTTATGAAATAATTATTTTTGTAGTTATCTGCATTTTATTGCTTGCCGTAAAAAGGAGAGTTGTGAATGGATCCCTTTTCCACAAAGGGAAATAATTCACAAACGCGTGAATTAAATGCTTCAGATACTTTTAATTTTTTTTTATTTAACAAAATTATGGAAACTAATACAGAGAATTATGGAAATGAGTTTCCCAGAACGCATTATATTAAAAGGTTTTTAACCTAACCAGAATACCAACTAAAATATTGAATTAAAATATACCTACATTGTAGTGTATATACACTCTCTTACGCTAAGCTTAAAGAAATTACAGAAAAAAACCGGTGCTGTCAAACCAAGAACTTGAGTGTGGTGGCTATAACAGATAAGTACCACTATTTTTTCTAACAGTTTTTAATGAAAACAATCCAAGTGAAAAATTTACTAAGAAAAAAAATGAGAGATTCGTGTTTGACATTTTAAATAGCGTGGCGGCAACTTTGATTTATTTGGTAGTACGTTATCCTGCGAAATAAAACCCATCAAGTTTAACTGCTTATATTTTAAAACCTTCAAAAAAATAATTTTTTATGCAATTTCTTTTTTTTAGACATATAAAAATGTTTTATGTAGTTCTTTTTTTGGAAGGGGTATATAAAGAAAGAGCATAAACAAAATGTTCATTTTTTATTATAATATTATGGTATAAATTAACAATTACTATAACCGATTAAAAATGTTATTATAGCTGGATCTAAATTATATGTTATCGAAGATTTATGTTTTTAACCTGAGGTGTTCATTGTATTTGATGTTATTCCAATGAGCTGAGTGCACAGGGCCATAGGTACAAGATTAGCTTTTTATATTCCTGTTTTGTGCCTTCAGTGAATGTCTGATACTATCTTTCTTTTAAGGTGAAAATTAATTTGTTCATCCGCTTAACACTTTAACTACCAGAAATATGAATATGCACAGATAGCAACAAATGCGACAAACTTAATCAGACGATTAGAGTCATTCCGCCGTTTCAATCTCAAACGAGGGGCTTGGACTCCCTTGGAGGATGAAGTATTCAAAGCCATAGTTTAAGCTTATACAATAAAAAAACTGATAAATATTGTAAGGCTTAATTTAATTTAAATTAGCCTAATTCTAAACTTGAAGTGATTTTGTGATACAAGGTTTGTTTCCGTTGTCCTGACCATAAAGAATGTTAATAACAGTTTTTTCAAGATTTTGTTTCAGAAAGCTTTTAATATTTTAGTAATCTGTAAATTCTTTAACGAAAACTTTTACTGATAATTGTTAGAAGTTCTTTTAATTGGAAAAGTTGATGGGAAGCTTTATTGACGTATTTTGAGCGCGAAGTTCTAAAATTTCAAAGGATAAAACTGACGCTTGAATGTTTCTTCATTAAGAGTACAAGTATGAACGACACGTGTTTTCTTACAATACTCGTTGTTAAGTTTTAATGCTTCTTAAAATCTTTATTTATATCTCATTTTTGAATTCCTCGGCCGATAAATTTATTCCCGCAAATTGTTAATAATGAATTTTTTCTGGTTAACAATTATGTTTCTGTAAGCATACAGGAAGCTGCCAGTAACAATTTGGATAGCGGAAACAGGCCCTAATCGGGGCTTCGTTCACATGGCACAAAATTCTACGAGTGACGTACACAGGAAATGGAAGTTCTGGGTCTTGTACCCCTGGCAATAGAAAATATATAGGTAGTTGAAGGGTTAAGTGTGATATTTAATTTTTACTTTGCTAGTTGGAACTGATGTCATATTTTTGATGAACTACTGATCTTTGTGTTGTTATTATTTTTGTTAAATTAAATTTTTTGAAGAAGTTTTTTTTTAATGAGATTTCAGGACATATTTGTTGTCATAGATAGGGTGAAACGCGTGGCTAGAGATTTATTTGTTCAGAGTTGGGCATTGTTGTTATAATTACAAGTGTTAATTTGATTTCATGATTGTATTGTATGATCAAGTTTAATATGGTCGGTTACCTGTCTTCAGCATCCAAAAAAATGCCTTATAATAGCTTTATTGTCTAGTGAGTATCACTTGTATTTCAAAGCGTTGCGCTTAAGGAGTACCGCACTTCAAGGTAACTTGAAATACAATAGCCAAGGTCATACAACTGAAATAGTCAATGAAATATAGTCAATAGAAATAGTCAAATTAAATAGTCACTAGAAATAGTCAATGAAATAGTCATTGAAAAAGGTCATTGAAATAGTCAAGGTAAATACAACTATGAATCTAACACAGCTTATTGGCCTCATGCTCCGATAAGTTTTTTTTTAAAAAAGGATTTGCATAAGAACTTTGCACAGCTTTTGAAAAAGGGGGAAACAGTCCTGAAAAAGAGTGGAATTGTGGTGAAAATTTCACCATCAATTGCAAAATGTTCGAGAGTTTTAGATAGGAGATTTAAGCCACTATCTAGAAAAACACAAACTTTGTATCAAACAGTTCGTGGTAACGAACTGTAGCAAGGAGCGACCCGGCTCAATAGTAACCAAAACACTAAAAAATGGAATTTTGGTACCAGTAGCTACATCAAAAGAATCGCATTTTAATGCCAATTTTAAATATATAAGTTTCATCAAGTTTAGTCTTACCCATCAAATGTTACGAGCCTGAGAAATTTTGCGTTATTATTGCCTTATTAGAAAATAGGGAGAAACACCCCCTAAAAGTCATAGAATCTTAACGAAAATCACACCATCAGATTCAGCGTATCAGAGAACCCTACTGTAGAAGTTTCAAGCTCCTATCTACAAAAATGTGGAATTTTATATTTTTTGCCAGAAGGCAGATCACGGACGCGTGTTTATTTGTTTTTTTTTTTTTTTTTTTCCCAGGGGTGATCGTATCGACCCAGTTGTCCTAGAATGTTGCGAGAGGGCTCATTCTAACGGAAATGAAAAGTTCTAGTGCCCTTTTTAAGTGACCAAAAAAATTGGAGGGCACCTAGGCCCCCTCCCACGCTAATTATTTTCCCAAAGTCAACGGATCAAAATTCATTTTATTCAGCGTAGTCGAAAAACCTTACAACTGTGTCTTTGGGGACGACTTACTCCCCCACAGTCCCCGTGGGAGGGGTTACAAACTCAACACTTTGACCAGTGCTTACATATAGTAATGGTTATTGGGAAGTGTACAGGCGTTTTCAGGAGGATTTTTTGGTTGGAGGCAGGGGTTGAGAAGAGGGGGATATGCTGGGGGAACTTTCCATCGAGGAATTTTTCATGGGGGAAGAAAATTTCCATGAAGGGAGCGCAGGATTTACTAGCATTACTTAAAAAACAATGAAAAAATAAATATGAAAATGTTTTTTTTCAGCTGGAAGTGAGTTTTTTACTGTTTTAAAATGTAGAGTTAAGAGAGAGAGTCAAACTTTAGCGTAAAGAGCGGGGCGTTGAGAAGGAAAAGCCCCTTTTGTATACAGAGTAACATCTATATACGATTGCCAATCGTCCGGCTTGCGTTGTAGATTTAGGGCATATATCTCGGGTGATATGATATAAATCTGTCATTCGATCCACAGGATTTTGTTTGTGATTTTAGCCAATCACTTAAGATAAGAGTTAATATCGTTATTTTAAAGAGTTAAAATGAGAGGATTTCTCTCAAGTTTTATTTTTTTGGGGGGTTACCAAAAAAATTTCGTTCGGGCAGGGAGTCCAAAAGAATAAAGAAAAAACGTTTATCTCCCGTGGACTTTTTCCAACGGTCCCTAAATATTTCTTTTTATCTGCATTTTTATGACTAGTATTCAGATAGTAGTAAGAGAAATATTTTTTTGAGAATTAGTCTTTTTACGACAATTTACTAATCCCAAATATATTTCGGGGGAGGGGAGTAGATCAGGTATCCTATTGACACGACCGCGTGTAGGCCAACTTTATTAGGAATTGCTTTTTTCGGTTAAAATTATGCAAAAAAAAAAGAACAAGATTGTTCACAGTGTTATTTTAAGCAGAACAGGAAGTCTAACAAAGAAGAAAGTGTATTCTAAGCAACAATACATAAAGAACAGCTAATGCGATTATATAGTTTATACTAAATGTGTTTTTATCTAAATCACAGGAAAGAGCATACTACCTCAATGGGAAGTGGTTAAAAACTTCTATCTTTGTGAACATTTATCATTTAAGAGCTCGACGGCATTGAATAGCCTAAAATATTTCTACTCATCTACTGATAACGTGTATTAAGCAAGTAGCGAGGTATGCTACAACAGTCATAAAAAAAAAAAAAAAAAAATCTCAGAGCTAAATACTTTAACTGTCATTTCATATAAATTACCCCTTAACCTTTTATTATTTGGAATAAGCTATTGTCTTTAAACAAGGCAAAACTGGATCAAAAATGAAAAGAAACTGATAAGGGAGCGAACTTTGGTACTGTGACATGCATGAAATAGGACTAAAGTCTGTTAGCGCCACCAATAGTTCGATGTAACCCAGCAGAACTAAAACTTGAAACAAAAAAATCATTTTGTGTGAAAAATCTCATGTGTGTAAAGAGGATAGAAATTTAACTCTGCTAAATTAGATGGTGGAAAAATTGAAATGAAATGCATTATTCATATTCACCTGAATTAACTTTTCTTCTGATTTAAGAACTGGCATTTTGCAGTGACCCCTCAAAATTTTGCCTGACGTGGGAGGTGCTTCATGACTGATTATTCCTAATGGTTTTGGCCAAAATATAATCAAATTATATTTGGCAAAAATTATTATGTAATGTTTTATTTTCTATATGTTTGCTTACAGTGCGGTAGATAATTGTAGTTCTAATTCTAAAATCTTACTTATAACTGAATTCTTAACGCAAGATCTCTTTTAATTCATTTAATTATCTTTCATGTTTGTCTCGGTATAAAGCAAAAGTGAAAATACAAACAATAAATATTTTATGAAGTTCCGTAATCTTACAACCCATGCTGTTTGAACTTGGTTTAAAGAAGAAGCTGTGTAAATTACGAGTTTACAATAATCAGCCGTTCAATGAGGTTTGATCGACACCAACAAGATTCAACTCGCTTTGAAATCGGATGTGAGCTAATACTAGTGCCCAATTTGAGTGTGAACGAAAATTTGCAAAAAAAAAAAAAAAATGCTATTTTGTGGCTACTACCCAATCAGAAACTTGGTTTCAGCTCCACCTGAGTCTGGATGCTTGCAGAACGTCTACTTTCAATGGGTTAGGATTCAACTGATTACAAGAATGGCATAGGCTAAGTTTCAACATTAGTAAAGTCTCATTGTAAATGAGCCTTGAACAAAACTAACAATTTTGTTCAAAATAAACTGTGACAACAGTAAATTATTTGTATATTCATTATACTTTGGCTTTTAAAAAAAGGATTCCCCTAGCACGGCACATATCTTCGCCAGGGCAACTTATTCACACCACTACTCTTCTGTCAATGAGAACGTCAACCAAAATAAAAATCGTTTAGATTGCTTGCTTGGGTTAGTGGATTGAAAAAGTTCAAAGCGAAAGAATCCACAATTTTACAAGTTCAGTACTATATAATATGAAGTTTTCAGTCTTAAAATTTTTTCCTTTTTTATATTAAGTATTTATTCGAATTTTTAAACGCAAAGGCAACAGATGCTGTCAATGTTTTTGTATTGTGTCTATACTATATTACCATTCTTATAAAGAAATAGCTTTGTACACAGCTTGATAGCTTTGTAATAAAATATTATTTGAGCAAGAAATCTTGCGAATGGATTTCTTGTCAATCGTTTACAACTATTTCCATGGGATTAAAAAATAATAAGGCTCCAGATGCTTATAGTATGATTAATGAGTTTCTTAAATATGGTGGCTCTGAGGTTAGGAATAAGCTACTGAAGATTATGAAAATGATTTTTGAAAAAGGGGAAGTACCCAATGATTTTAGGAAAACCTTAATTAAGCCACTGTATAAGAAAGGTGACAAGAATGAGTGTCGTAATTATCGAGGCATTAGTCTGGTCTCTGTAGGCAGCAAATTACTGAGTAATATGATACTTTTTAGACTGAAAGATGCTGTAGACAAAGTTTTAAGGAAAGAACAATGTGGTTTTAGAAAAGGTAGAGGGTGTGTCGACCATGTTTTCACTCTTAGGTTAATAATTGAGAAGTCCCTTCGTTGTCACCTTTGGTCCTCAGTTTTATCGATTATGAGCAAGTTTTCGATTCTGTTGATAGAAGAGTGTTAACAAAGGTCTTATCGTTATATGGTATACCAGAAAAATACATTAAAGTGATTTGTGCTATGTGCGAGAATAATACTACCGCGGTTAAGGTAGCAAATAAGGTTAGTAACTGGTTTTGTATTAAATCAGGAGTTAAGCAGGGTTGTGTTCTATCCCCCTTTATATGGATCATTTTGATGGACTTCATCTTAAGGAGCCCAGGAAAGCCAATTGGAGACCATGGAATCAAATGGGGAGGAAAAACGCTCCTGGATTATGCTGATGATTTAAGCATACTCGATGAAATTGTGAGCAAAATGAATGAATTTTTAGAGGTTTTGTGAGTCCAGGGTGCTAAAATAGGCTTGAAAATCTATGTTAAGAAGACTAAGTCACTAAGGCTAGGAATAAGTGAAGATGAACAGGTGACATTAGGTAACGAAAAGATTGATCAGGTTGGGAGCTTCAGTTACCTTGGTAGTATTATTAGTGAAGATGGTGGGAGCAGTGAAGATGTTAAAAGTAGAATAGCTAAGGCTAAGGGTGTTTTTTCACAGTTAAAAAAAGTTTGGAAGAATAGTCTGCAAACCAAGATTAGAATATTGGAAGCTACAGTGATGACAGTGGTCAAATATGGCTCTGAAGCATGGGCGCTCCGAAAAGCAGATGAAAATTTACTAGATGTTTTCCAGAGAAATTGCTTACGGATTGTTCTGGGTACCCGGCTGACTGACCGTATTTCAAACACTAGGTTGTACGAAAAATGTGGTTCAATCCCACTTTCTAGGGCTATAATGAAAGAAAGGTTGGAATGGCTAGGCCACATTCTACGGATGAAGGATGACAGATTACCGAAGATTGTTCTTTTTGGCCAACCGTCTGGGGCTACACGGAAAGCAGGTCGTCCTTGTCTGTGTTGGGAGGATGTCATAAATAAAGATTTAAAGGAAATGGGAACTTCCTGGGAGCGTGTAAAGAGGGAGGCTTTAAATAGATTAGGTTGGAGGAGGAGCGTGCGTAGCTGTGTTGGCCTCAGGTGGCTTGGTGCTGCAGCGAGTTATTAGTAGTAGTAGTCGTAGTAGTATTTCCACGGGTAGGAAGAGGGTATATGCAAATTCCAAAAAGCAAAGCTACCGGGGATCTTGAGAACAAAAAAGATACATAAAAATGAACTAGACCAATTGATAGATGCTTTTGAGTTGCTCAGATAACACCTTTTGAGTTAAAGCAGCTGATGTGGGTTATAGAACTGTATGTAAGAAAATAATGACTTAACAATATAATAAAATGTATCATTTAATTGGCCTTATTGCTTTGAAAGAAGAATTAATACGTCGCGTGCATTTTCGAACGCTATTGAAACTAAACTATATGGCTTTTCAACCACTAGAGTAAAGACATGTGCAGCTTCAAATTAATTCGCCCGATTTAATTAATCTTATAATTTAATCGAGGCTATTATTCTTCAAAATAAGTTTCTGTCTACAAATTTGGATGTTAAAAAAAAAAATGCAATGGTTACTTGGGAGTCAGAACATTTTTGTCGCTTGGAATGAAAGTTATTCCTGTTTATTTCATTAAATAAGTAAATTTCACCTTAGTATCATAAATGAAGGCTTAGTTTTATTTTAGTTTATTTAGTTTTATTTAATGTTTCACCTGGTGGTTTCAACATACCATTAATTACTCTAAAATATATGCAGGTCGCGGTTATTTTTTTATAAATGAAGTTTCTGTTTGGACAAATAACAAACCCCGTTTATAAAGTTCCCAAGAATTTTGAGTGGAATTTCCCAAAATAGCAAATCCAAATCAAAAAGATCAATGACAAAAAGTGGTAAATTTAGTTACGTACATTTTCTGAGTTAGATTACCCTGCTGAATCGATTAGCCTGCATTTTTTTTTCAATTCCTCAACACTAAAAGAGACCTTGCTTTTTTTTCAATTCCTCACCACTAAAAGAGACTCAATTATGAGTCTCTTGGGGGAATTTAATTTTAAATTAATTTACATGATTATGGGGAAATAATGAAGTTTCCCCAAAATTTAAACGGAGTTCCTTACAGGCAAATCTTAATCATCTAAGGGTATAAATTTCGAAAATGGTACCTGAAGCTTTACGGCCTAGATTTCTGGGCTGAATCAATCTGTTACTTTTATAATGCTTCAATTAGAGAAAACCAAACAAATTTTTTTTTTTAAATTATACGGAATAATTTTGATAGCTGGGAATAATTTTGATATCTTGGACCCTATTTAGTATTATATTTCCGTAGGTTTGATTTTTGTCGTTAGGATCCTTCTACAAGAAAAAACAATACTAGTTTGACCCTATCGTGATGTTCGTTATGATATCCAAAAGACAGAGGCTCATTTTCAAGTCACATATTCTTCAACAATATAATAAGGTAAAATTTTTGGAAATAATTTTTAGAAGAGGAAGTGCCAACAGGAGTTGAAACAACGAAAACTGGTAATGAAAACCCCATAAGCCTCGAAAATAGCACAAAGGCGAGAAAAAAAAATTCCACGGTAAGGTCCGGTTCAGTCTTTCTGACTCAACAAAACTCCCCATGTATGTGGCGTTGGATGTAAATGCACGTGGAAATCCATCCTTCAGGGTCATTCCTCAGAAGCAAATAAGATTAGAGTATAATTAGAGTGTTTCAACAGGGGGTGGGAGGAGGGGTCTAAAAAATGGAGAAGACTCATTTGAACGTCTC
This sequence comes from Artemia franciscana, assembly GCF_032884065.1. Lineage (NCBI taxonomy): Eukaryota > Metazoa > Arthropoda > Branchiopoda > Anostraca > Artemiidae > Artemia > Artemia franciscana. The sequence goes on along the minus strand of NC_088872.1, from coordinate 38,251,119 downwards.
TAAATTTCAAATTACCTTGATGGTCAATTTTTGGCAGGTAAGTTTGTAACTGTGCAACAAACAGAACCAAAAGACCTCGATACAGCCTTCTGGCAAACCCGAAACGGCACTAAGGCGGAAAAGAAAGGCCTACTGTAAGGGTGCTAGACAAATATTTTTCGTCATGTCGTTTAGACGATCTCGAGGAAAGGAGACTCGAAAGTCTGTTTCTCCATAGTTTTGATAATTTTCAATTTTTTGTTTATTTATCCTTTAATTAAATTTTTTTTTTATTTATCCTTTAATTAAATTTTTTTTTATCCGAACACAACCCTCGTCTGACAGTTTTTATCTCTATATTAATGTTCTATCTTACTTCCGTGATGATAGAAAATTATGTTTCTGCTTTATACTTATTTCTTAAAGTTCAAGTTGCTAACCCGATTCAATAGATGGGAAAGGCACTTTTGACAATAAAATCACGTCTCAAAACACTTTTTGTACTCTCCAGAAAAATGTGTATTTGTCCCACCTTATTCCAAGGAGGATGACAAATGTAAAAACTTCAAAATATTAGCTAAACTTCAATAGCAGATTCAAACCTGAAGATGAACTAAACAAACTTCATAAAAAACTAAACAAGTCCTTGATACACATTACGTCTTCTAACTTTACCGTTAAATTTGTTGTTTTATCGTTTATATGGTTAGTATTTACTGTTAGATCAACCTAAGCATTAGCACATTTGACAAATAACGAATTTGTAACACGTGAAAATTAAGGTCGCGAAACATCAATATGATGAAAAATGTCACACGTCATTTCATAGGAATTCTAGAAACAATTGACATCGATAAAGAGGCCCTTAGAGAACTTCTTCCCCGAATTTCATAAAGTATGTGCGGTTCCTCACAGAAATTTTACTGGGGAAATTTTAGTTTTGAATTATTTATTTGATACACATAATCGCTTAGAATGGTTTTATCTTAAACTTTTTCCTTTTGATCCAATTTTTCGTTCGTGTGCGAGTAGGACTTTGAGCTAACAGCAACACTGGCTCTTATTCATTTTTGGGAGAAATGGCAGATTTCATCACATTCATCTTTATGTTCTCAATCACTAGTCATTGAATGTTTATCGGCAAGCCCTCATCTTCCCACTGGCTGTTGTTGGCAGCATAGTCATGTCAAATTATTTCTTACTCAACAAAGCAGAATCACTTAAGGTGGAACTATCTTAGTCTGTTTACTTTTCATCCAATTCTCTCTTCTTGTACGAGTAGGACTTTGAACTGTTGGCAACACTGAACTTTTATTATTCTTGCCTGGAATAGGAGGCTTTTTAGCACTTTCTTCTCTTTGGTCGTTGCTAAAAGTCAACGATTGTTTATTGGTTACCGCTCGTGAAAGTTCTGGGGATTTACAACTGGGTGTTATCCTAGGCAGCTTGCTTCCGAGTAATTTTGACGTAGCACTCTCTACTGAGCGTTTATCCGAACTGGGTGATTTGGACTCTGGGGCACGATTATAAAGTTTGAATGACCATGGCATGACAAGGGGATTGTTTCGACTATATTTATTCAGTTCCTCTGTTGTATCTTTGAAATCCTGAAAGAAGAGAGATGAAAGTAATTTCTTCTTTATGGGAGCTAATGGACTGACATTTAGGTTATCCTATAGATTACTTATGGGAACAGGAAGACATCCCCCCCCAAAAAAAGCCTTTGGCCACGATAAACAATGAGAAACAACGTGAGCGCCCAAGTACGAGGAGCTTACAACCACTATCTGTATCAATCAGACCACTAACAAACAGACAATGCACGCGTTTCTGGCTATAATCTTCCTTAAAACCAAATTGGTTGTCCGGGGTAGAACAAGCCTTATTTACATCCTTAATCACTAGCACTAAATCAAAACACACTGACTGCATGTAGGTTGTCAAAAGGGCGCATCATTAATATCTTAGAAACGGCTTAGAATATCGAGTTGAAACTTACAGGGCATGTTTGGGGGGGGGGGGGGAATGTCGAACTAAACAAAAGGCAATATTTACATACTGCTACTGCTACTAATACAACTACTGCTGCTACTATTATTGCTCCTACACTAATAAAGATAAGGTTATTACGGCAAAAATTTTAGGGAATGCTGAGGGAGTATAAAACACACTATGTGCATACAGGTTGTCAAAGGGACATATCAGTAATATTTCTGGAATGGCTTAGGGCATCAGGTGCATAAACATTCAGGATATGTCGAGGAGGATGTTGAAAAAAACAATGCGCTTTGTGCATACTGATGCTAATGCTACAGCTACTACCACGAGTATTAATACTAATGAGGCCAAGGGTATTAAGGTGAAGCTTTCAAGGAATGTTTAGAGGGATATTGAACTTAATCAAAGCGCTATGAGCATATAAGTAGTCAAAACTGTGTATCAGCAAATTAGTAAGTGTTTATCAACGAATCAGAGCATTAAGATGATACTTTCAGGGGTATGTTAATGGGAATGTTGAACTAGCCAAAAGGCAATGTGCGCATACTACTGCGATTACTCCTACCACTAAGGCTAATGGTATTAAGGTGAAACTTTCAAATAATGTTCGGGGGGATTTTGAACTAAAGCAAACCATACTATGTGCATCAAGGTTAAAAGTGCATATAAGAAACATGTTTGGAAAGGTTTTGAGCATTAATTTAATCTTTCAGGACATGCAGTGGGCGATGTCAAACTAGTCAAAAGACACTATGAGCGTGCTACCACTATTGCTAAACCTTCTACTACTACTACTATTACTACTACTGAGGCTAAGGATCTCTAGTGAAACTTTCAGAGAATGTTTAGGGGGATGTTGAACTAAACCAAAACATACTATATGTAGGCAGGTTGCCAAAAGGGCGTATCAGACATTTCTCAGGAACGGCTTAGTATATCAAGTTGAAACTTTCAGGGTATGCTAATAAGGATATTGAATTAGCTAAAAGGCACTAGGTGCATGCTGCTACTACTGCAACTGCTGCTACAACTTCTACTAATACTGAGGCTAAGGGTAATAATATGAAACTTTCAGGGAATGTTTAAGGGGATATTGAACTAAACCGAAACACATGGTGCATGCAGGTTATCGAAAAGGCGTATCAGCAATATTCTAGGCACGGGCTAATCAAAACACACTACGTGCATACTACTTCTACTACAACTAGCACTAGTACTATTACAACTGCTACTATTACTAATACGACTACCACTACCACTGAAGCTAAGGGCATTAAGGTGAAGCTTTCAGGGATTGTTGAAGGGATGTTGAACTACATCGACAAAAAAAAACCTATGTCGATGTAGGTTATCAAAAGAGTGTAACAGCTATGTCCCAGAAATGGCTTAGAGCATTAAGTTGACACTTTCAGTGCATGTTGCTAGAGAACTTGAACCAACCAAAAGGTAACGTATGCGTGCAGCTACTCCTGCTGCTACAACTGGTAAGGGTATTAAGGAGGAATTTTCAAGAAATGTAGAGCAGGTTGTTAAATTAAATTAAAACACGCTATATATATACAGACTGTCAAAAGGCCGTGTAAACAATATCTCAGGGTTGGCTTAAAGAATTAGGCCAAGTTGAAACTTTCAGAGCATGTCGAAGTAATAAAAAGGCACTGCATACTACTGCTACTAATAGTAGTAATACTGCTACTACTATCACTACTAATATTACTATTGCTAGGGCTAATGGTACTAACATTAAACTTTCTGGGATCTTTGAGGGGGATGTTGGTCTGAATCAAAACACACTATGTGTATGCCGGTTATCAAAAGAGTGCATCAGCAATATCTTGGAGACAGCTTAAAGTATGAAGCTGAAACTATCAGTGCAAGTTGAGGAGATGCTGAACTAACGAAAAAGGCACTATGCGAATACTGCCATTGCTACTATTGCTAATGCTAACGATGTTAAGGTAAAAGTTTCAAGGAATGCTGAGGACGATGCTGAATTAAATCGAAACACACTATGTGCATGTATTTTGTCGAAAGGGCAAATCAGCAATATTTAACTAACGAGTTAGAGTGTTAAGTAGAAGCTTTCAGGATATTTGGGTGGGGGGGGGGATTTCTGTTATAATCCAACTTACTAACTTTGCTAAGACTGGTTATCAACACAATTTAATCAAAAAGCTAAAATCAAAAAATCTAAAATGAGGGTACAACAAGTTTAAAATTTAAAACTATTTTGAGAATGCTCTTATAAGGGGGAAGGAAAATATCATAAATTCAGACGGTTATTCCCTTTCTGGGATGCATTTTAAGAGTTTCACGCATTAATTAGGCAAATAATGTTACAAGAGGCGAAAAAAAAATTAAATAAAACCATTATCATGCGGTATATCGTACTTTATAAGGACATAACACACTTAAGTTACGCATTTAAGAACATTAATAGAACATATAATCTAAAAGTCTTCATTAAAACATGATTAGGAGCCCCCCCCCCAATTTTTGTAATAGGTCTGCTGTTAGAAAATTTAATGAGAAAAGTATAAGAAAAATGTATTTGGGCTTGAAAACTTATAATTAATGTTTAAAATGAAGAGGAAAACAGTACACATACAAATTTTGAAAAATAAACATCAAATATATGATATCGAGCTGAACTACCGAAAATAGTCTTATTAGTTAAACTGATCTAAGAGGCTACAATCTTTATTGAAGTTAACTTACAAGTTAAATTACAAGAAAATTTTGAATTCAAATACAAGGGCATCCAAAACGTTCACTAACGGTTAAAAGTTAGTATATCAGTAATATCAAATAGCTAAGTTTCTAAACACCATCAAAAGGCTTCATTTTTTTGCACCAAATAAGCCGTATCTTAAATACTAAACTATTGTATAATTTTGAGTTTGAAGGAAGGGAAAAAATATTTTTATACTTTGTAAGGGTTCCAAACACTTTAAACACTGTTTTATGACCATATTGGAGTTGTTCGGGACTTTCGAAATAAAGCGAAATAGATTTCAGATAGGACTTCTGTGGTATACGATGTCAGTCAAACCACGTGATCATTTCTATTTCTTCTGATCTTAAGTTTAATATGGCCTTTTTGTGATAGAAGTAACAATTTTTTCCAACCACCTGAATCTCAAGCACCGGTGCTAATATCCACCATAAAATTGATATTAACTAAATGACTAAAGAAGGCATAGTTTAATTTATAAGCATTAGTTAAAGATAAAACATAAAAAAAGTACCTTAAATGAAAGATCTTCACTTAGTCGTTTCCCTAAAGAAGATTCAGCTTTATCCCTCATAGAAGTTTCATCTTTTGATTTGGACCTTTGAAGACCTGATCTGAGTCCTTCCAAAATATTTTTTCTCCCAAATAGTCTTGGTGAGGTCAAGCCTTCACATCCGTTATCGGATTGCTTCCGTAGAAGAAAGGAAGACCTACGAATGTCATCCCGTCGCTCGACAATCCTATCAGTCTTCAATGAGGGCGTTCTTGCTATTTTCTTGTCTATATTGTTATTCACATTTCTTAAATTTGGTCCTGGGATTCCAGATCTTTTTTTGTCAGCTAATTGAAGTTCCGTTTTTTGTGAGTCAACGCTGAGCATTTTGGATGGCTTGGGAATAGATTGGCATGTTGACTTGACGTGCATTGACTGAGTTCTTGACATTTGCGCAGCACTAGAAACAAAAAACAAATCGCAGTTAATTGAAAAATTACGCCAGGTACTGCGAATTGAACCACAGACCTTTGATTATTAGAGGCATTAAAAAAAAACAAAGTTTATTTCAAGAGAAATCCATGCGTCATTTCTTTGTAAGTGACAAATACCTATAGCTGAGGTGTTCATGGGTTGGGAAATCAATATTTTTGCCAGCGGGCTATTTAGTCCGTCTGATTTGAAGTTTCCAGTGAAGCTGACATTTCCAGTTACTTTAATAAATGAAATTAAATAAATTGATAAAAGTACCTATTCCAACAATATCTCCCCAAAATTTTAGTTTTCAAAGAAGGGAGGTTTAAACCAAACTTGAGGAAGATGGGAGGTATTTACTGAGATTCCAGTTTAAGATATTCCCAATGTTCCTACATACAGAGCAAAAATCGTACAGTTTCATGGGACGAAGGATGAAGGAGTCTCTCTTCTGAATGTGGACTTCAGCTTACTAAGCATAAGAACAAAGGAATACACAACTAATGGAGAATAAAATTTTGCAGACTGCGAAAGCCGCAAAACTTTTTAAGAGTTAGTTTTTTCGCAAACTTTGCCGTTATTTTGGGTACCATGCATTTACGCCTCGCTTGTCAACTAATGATACAAGTTTTACTCGTTTACTTTTAGGAAGATACCACATTCCATGTTTCAAGCTCTTGTACACCGAACCCTTAAAAACTCCGGAAATTCAAACCATTTAACTACCATTTTATCAAAGCCACTACGAAAACATGAAAGATGTTTATCCTGAACATTTTGTACAATTTGGTGAGGCCACGGCTATTTATAATGATAGAGGTTTTTCTCAGCGGGCGAGGGAGGCTATAGAAATTAAAAAACATATGTTTGCTAATCTTTCAATAAATAGAGACACGGGAAATTTAAATACTTGCTCAATTTATGATAACCTTTATGTTATTTTATTAACATTGTTGGTGGTTTTATCTGTTTTTAGTTTGTTTTTTTTCGTTTTTTTCTTTGTTTCTTCTGTGCTGAAGACGCCTCGTTTACATACAGGCAAGATATCCGCGTCGTTTTAGTTTTTCATCTTTTCTCTCTGCTGGCCGCAGTCTCGCTTATAATTTTTCATTGAGTTTTTCTCTCTTTGTGGGTTTTTGACAAACAAACGAATAATACTGACAAAAAAAAAATAGATGGAATAAAAGGTCTAAAAATAAAAAAAGACCTCAAATTTTAAGTTAGAAGCATTTTAAAATGGCAAATCTTTTGGTGGACAGTAGTTTCCCCAATCCAGAACAAGCAGTATTGCAATCTGAGGAATTTCTGAATAGCTCCAATAGTTGTATTATTTTCTTGTTTTAGTTTAAGAGAACCGAATATTTTTAAATTACTTATGCAGAATCTTACAGGAATTTATGAACGACAACCGTTAAAATTGTTTAAAAAGTTAAATTAAAACATTTTCTGTCCATCTAATCCATTTGGTTCCCAACCGATCCTGGGTCATGCCCCATTTTTGTATTTTGTAAAACCCCATGCCGCCTTGCAACTTTTCAATTTCATTCATTCAAAGAAAATACTGTAATTCAGGTGAACAATAAAAAATATTGGATTGATTGTTTTTATTTTATGATATATTTCGACATTAAAATTATCACAAAATGACTGTTAGTGAGATCTTTTGCGACATACTTACTACACGCATATTTTATAATGCATGAATTTAGTCAGCTAAAGGCTCAGGCCTTCTCGCTTACTGATATCCAGTTTTTTTATTTATTTTTTTTTTTTTTTAATAACAGAGCATTGCCTGCACTAATCTCGCAATAAATATTAATTATTTTAATTGTTCAAGCAAAAGGAAGAAATTATTTAATTGGTAACAACAATATATTCGAGAAATTTCGTGCCCTTTACAAATTTCGTGTCCTTAATTTCGTGTCCAACAATTTTTTTGATAACAGATCATTGCCTGCATTAAGTTCGCAATAAATATTAGTTATTTTAATTGTTCAAGCAAAAGGGAAGAAACTGTTTAATTGGTAACAACAATATATTCGAGAAATTTCTAGTCCTTTACAAATTTCGTGTTATTTATATTTCGTGTCCTTAATTTCGTGTCCCACAAAATTGTTGTCATTCCTCACCAGTGGGGCATACACCTACGCTGGGATTCAACGATCTAATACTTAGCTTAAACATTTTTTTTTTAATGACTGGATTAGTTTGACTTGTTGCAACGCAAAAAATTTGAGCGTTTAGGTATGCCAGCAAAAGCATAAGAGTCATGGTTTCTCTAAAATCTTATGAATTAATTACATTTTTTTTTAACAGAAAAAAACATCAAAGAGCTAGCCAGCTCAAAAAAGTTTAGAAGCCAGTACTAAATTTACACTGGAAAATTCTGATTGGTGATCTATCTTATTTGTTTAACAGAAAAAGAAACACCAGAAAAAAAAGTTGCGAGTTATTCAAATGATTATGGATTTTCCTTACTGCTCTCTAAATTGAAAGAACTGCATTTGAGAACTGAATGAAAGTAAAACTAAAAATGGAATCTGCGGAAAGCCTTTTTTTAGTTGTTTACAGAGTCAAGACGCTAAAATTGTCCCAGTAAAGATTTAGCAAAGAACGAAATGTCTCCCATTTATCACAACTGGCCGCATCGCACGGAAGGGTGGTAGTAGAAACTTGGGAGATGACCATTTGATTTGAAATTGAGTTTCGAGCGCCCATTTTAAGGGACTGATTGGGGAAACTGGCCCCCTCTAGTCACCTTTATACCGCCACGCATCTATAGAATCTTTATGAATAGCTTGAAACTTACATCCTTAGATCTCTGAATCAAGTGGTCCCGAATGCGCAAGGTCCAAAAAATTGGCATACTTTTTTTTTCATCAGCTAGGATTCACAATACAGGTGTATCAAATTCCGTGAGTTTCCGGACTTTAAAGTTTTTTTTTTTCAATCGAAACGAATGTTCCATGCCTATTGCCCGAAAATGGCCTATATTTTTCGGTCGGCTCGCAACTTTCTGGGCAAAACATAGAAGACATTTTGAAAACAAAAAACTGGATTGCGTCGATTAGTGACGCCCAAATTGGGCCAAAACTGTTTTCCAATCTGCTGGAAACTTTCAGTGTTTAGACAGGGCCAAGAGGACTTCAAGAAGGACAGCAAATTTTGGAAGGAAATTTGATAGCATCGATTCCTAAGAGAATAAATTGAATTTTGAAGTTAATAAGCTTAAAATTCACACTGAACGTAGACCAGGTCAAGGTAACCTAAATGAAGATAAAAAGCTTTAGAAGCAAATCCGGCTGGATTGATTTGTGGAAGATTTGATTTTTTTTTTCTTTTAAGAGAGCAGAGGAGAACTTACTCTTTTTACGAATTAATACTACTAGAAAACAGAAAAAGAAATTGAAATAAAATTTTGGATTAAAATAAGTCTATATTCAAGAATATGTTACCAATGAAACAAGAAATTTTGCGACAAGCCTGCAGCTGTAACTAGCACCACAAGAATAAGATACGTATATCGTAGGATCTATTTGTCATAGATCTTTTCACCCACCAACCCAAAATGATAGTGCATTAAAATATTGCTTACAGTTTTTCTTGGGGAAGGATCTAAACTTGTAAAAAAAAAACGAAAATCGTTCTTTTCCGACAATTTTCACCGAATATTTTCAATCTGAAAAACGATGTACACCAAACTCCAAAAATTTAATTCGTAGACAATATACCTAAATCTAAACTATGGAATGATAGCGAAATCGTCGCCTTTTGTTGACCCATTAAAACAGAACGATAGCAGAAAAATAACAAATAAAAATGATTAGGGAACACAAACCCTAAAGAAAAGACCAAGACAGCTTCAGCCCTACAGACGACCAAAGATTTTACAAATTTTCAATCTGTTTGGTTAGAACCCTCCTTCCTTGTCCAGCCCGAACTTTATAGTAAAATACTATTGGCAAATCATAGTAAAAAACTATGACTGGTTGGATATTTTGACTAAATATTCTGCCTAAAATTTAAAGTACAATCTAACATTTTAGTTCTTAATCAGAAAAACTGAAAAAAATAAGAATATTTCTACAAATAGCCCAGAGTAAAACTATGTCAATTAATAGACGAAAAGAAATTAATTTAAAAAAATAGTTGTCGAGAAGAAACTTCGCAAAGAAAAGTAAAGAGCGATATTAAAAATTATAACGAACAGATATTACAAGAAATAAAATAAATTAAACCTAAGACCAACACATGTTGAAATTAATCATTACATTAATACATGGCTCTTTGCTTTTCTTTGAATAGTTCTTTTTTACAAATACTTTTTTTAGTTAATATTAAAACCGACCACTTTTAGCTTTGCAATTTTTCAGACATACAGATAAATCAGCGTGAAAGACTAGAATTTGTTAGAAGAAAATATCTATTAGCTGGCAAGGAACTGGCAAGAAGCTAAATAAGAAAACTGGCAAAGAACGGAAGCTATGTCAGACTACATTAATTAAAAATTATTGCCATGATTAAGAGAGAAAAAACGAACAAACAAACACATTACATCACATATCCAAAAAGATGCAAAAAACTCACCATCAGAGGGTAGACAGAGAAACAACTTGCAAATTAAGGCCCACATCCTCCAGCTCTAGGCTACCTCCACCATTTTTTGGCTATAAACTAAGGGTTTAAATCTAATCCAAGGTGCAAACTAGATTACAAAGTCCTTGCTTCCTAACAGTTTTAATCAAAATTTAAAGATTCGAGCTTGCAATTTAAGTAAGGAAATAAAGAAATTTGGCTAATACTTGCAGAATAGAAATTAGTTACTGATACAAAATTTATTAACCCCTTTTCAACTACACAATGTGCTTTTTAGACAATATCTTATTTGAATTCTAGGATTCTACAAAAAGTTTAAAAACCTTAATTTTACTTTCCCGTGCAAATGATAAAGGAGATACCCCCTCTTGCAGTAACCACAATGTGTAAATAATTGTAGTCACGTCGCATTAAATGGAAATTTTAGAATATTTTTCTTTTTTTCCCAATAAGAAAAAGGTTTCCACGAATTCTTTTTTATCGTAATTAGGCGGAATTGCTATTGCAGTATTGAACTGGAAAATTAGACGTTGCAAAATTAAAACAATTATTTACCAAAGAATAAAATGACATAGAAATTTTGTTCTACAATGAAATAAAAATAGAAAACTTATATTACTCTGTTTATTTCAAAGATGACAAAAAGATAATTCAGTATTCTTTAAGTAATAATTTGTTTCTAGTTCTTTCCATTTTTTCTATTTTTTTTTACTTTTGACTGACGCTTGATTAAACATCTATCAATCAGTATTTTTATTAGTTAATATTTACTTAAATAGCACCGTTCGTGGCTTAGTGCCATAAAATAAGGCAACATTTTGGTGGTTCTCGTTTCTCTCTCCTGAAAAAAAAAAGCAAGCTTAGGTCTACACCAAGCTTTAAGCCGTTTTCCACCCGAACTTTTCAATGACAAGTTTCTGATTTGGAAATTCAGCACTAATAAAGAGCTGAAGTTGCAAAATTTCTGATAGACAACAAATTTCTAAACTTCTAGGAATTAATAAGACGAAACTTGAAATATAAAGAAAAATGTAACACTTGGCTTCACACTTGCGTCACTTGGAAACATGAAAAAATGGTTTCTTAATCAAAATTTAGTGCGTACTAAAGAAAAAATAATACAAATTTTGAAAAAGTCCTTAAAAGAATTTAAACTCAAAATCTATTTTTTGATGAACATTAAGTATTAAAAAATTAAGAGGAAAAAAAAAACAAAGGATATCGAAATTCAACAGATGGCATTATTAAAATTAAGTATCAAATTTTGATTTCTTTTTTTTTTACGGGAAACGCGGAGATATAGTCTCTCAATAACTGTTTGGCATGTGACTAGAAAAAGAAATTCAATTTTAATAAACAAACCTTCTTACAAATTTGAGTTTAGACTTTATTTTCTAATGGATTTATATACGAAGATAAAAACAAAATCAATTATTTCTAATAGATGTTGTTGCTGAAAGTTTGTTAAACAAATACGATAGAAAGTGAAAAATTTAGTAAATCAATAAACTGTCAAGGAATAAACCAATTTATTAACAGGAGCACAAATCATAGCTTCCTTCCTGTTTTATTAGCATCTTTGAATGGTCCAAATAGATGAAAGCTAAAACTGATACATAGCTGAACACACGTGTGAACGGGGCTTAAAGTTTCTCTGGTTGTAAAAGGCATCGTCAATAATCTTTTAGATACAGGTTGTTCATGCATAAAGATGTACACAGCCAAGATCTGAGGGGATACCAGAAGACTTTCGAGGAAAGCAAAGGCCTCAAAATTGCTTCTTTTCTTCTCTGTGGAACTGTGCTATACGCAAAAGAGGAACACAATTATTGTGTTTGTCTTTACTTCATAGACATGTAATGGAGTATATCTACCACTTGGAGTAAATCCAGTTTGCTTATATGTAAACTTTGTATGGTGTTGCAGATTCTCCAAACTGCATCCGCATCATACCATGTCCAACCATAGACCACAAATCATATCCAAATAAGCCATATCCATGTAGAAAGTTTTAAAAAAGCAACCCTTCAAATGAAGGTTTATCAGGTGTATTCAACGTAATATGTGGCCAGGTCAAATACTACTGACACATTTGTGATGCGCAAAGCCCCATAAAATATGGAAAAAATGAACTATTTTTTTTTTTTTTTAAGGAAACGTAAGTTGTTTTTTCAGGATGGGATCAATAATGAAAATTGACTGGAGTTTACCATATATTATTTTCAGTTGATCCAGAACTGTCAAAAAGTAATCTAAATAACCAATAAATGTCCCAAGTGGCTTTGTTTAGCGCTATACTTGCTTCCCAAACGATCTCCTGGAGGTAGTGTTATCCAAGATATCAGTTGGTTTCTTCAAGTGAAGATTTATCAGTTGCACTTAATGTAGTTATGAAGCCATATCAAGCAAACACGACAAAATTGTGACGTGCATAACCCCATTAAAAAGGGATTACAGAGAATAAAATGGAGTAAAAATATTTAAAAAATTTAAGTTTTATTTTAGGGAAGGGGATATTCAAGTAAAGATTTGAGGGAGTAAGCTACAACGTTCTCAGAGGTGAGCAACAATTACCAGGTCACTAGAACTGGAAATGTCTTAGGTAGATGGTGTGGAGAAAGTCTTCATTACCTGAGCCTGTCGCTTCTTGTACTAAACAAGGCAGTATAAGCAATATTTTTGTAACACTAAATTGTGTGCGCATTTTACTATGAAATAGCAAAGAGAGCACCTTCGGATTGGCAAATTCACAAAAAGCTTTAAATATACGTTGGTATATTTTTTTCTGTAATTACTTATTTGATATCAGTATTGAGATAATAACGATTAACGAAGTTCTCACCTTTTCTCCGCAAAATGGGAAACGAGATTAGCATGTCAACAGCCAGTCTCATACTTCCAGACATTATGGCCTTCTTTTCAGATAAGAATGCAGAGTTTAAGTGGCACATTTTCACATTACATGCAATTTTGCCTGACAACTATGCATAAAAGATACAATTGCTTCCCTACTTACCAGACGCTTAGTATGACATTAAGAGAGCTGCGCGTCACTACACAAATATTATGCGATAGAGTCTTGGGTCGTAAAAATGTTTTCACGGGCGCAATCACGGTCAAACACATACATGCACAGGAGAACGAGGCTTCTTAAATATTATTATATATGAAATTGTTCTTAAACACTACATAAAAAATGGCACTTGTGACTAGTGTTCCCCTAGATTAATTTCACAAAATGGCTCGCAAAGAGAAATTAGGCTACGCTCATATCAATCTGAAATAATATTAGCCTCTAAGAAGCAAAAAAAAGTGGGATGAGGAGTATTCACAGAACAATTTGTTTTTCCCTGGAACGACTTTTTTAGTAATGATAGAATTACATGGAGAGATCAACATTAATTTGTATCAATTCCTTGTGGAATTCAAATCTATGACAGGAAAGTGGATGAGGCCAGGGCTGGATACTTCTTACGATTCAAACCTATCTGTGGTAAGGCCCTCAAGGAGTGGCAATCCTGAAGTGACATATATTAGCTAAAGAACTGAGTTCCCCGGTTTTCTCCCCTATCTGCTCGCTTGGCTGTCGGCCCTAAAAGACAAATTATAGCATAAGGCATTATTTCCATTTGGCAATATCAGGTTGAGCTGGTTGATGTATTTTAAATTTAAACGCAAAAGGAAAAAAAGGAAGAAAATCGAATTCAGAATATATTTTTTGTACTGTCTGTTCCTATTGCGTTTCAAGTTTACAAATTCGCTGAAAGTCCGTTCTAGAAGTACCTTGGCAACTGCCAAAAAAAAAAAAAAAAAAAAAAAAACACTGGTGAACCAAGGCAAAGGCATGATTTTACATTCTGCCTAGACACGGAAGAGCCCAATGCGTATTTACTATAACCAATGGGAGGTCAATTTTCAGTAGATTTGGATATTATTCTAACCTCAACCATCTACGGGACAATCACCAGAATTAGTGAGTAACAACTACAGAACAACAAGTTAGTAGCAACTGAATTTAAAGCATTTATTTACACATATAGGTAAAATTCAAGGCATACAAATATGGAGATTCACACTGCTTACTTTATGAAAAAAAAAAATCGAGCTTCCACAAATAGTTACACATAATAATAAAAGGGAAAAAACTGGCCTAGCTCAAATCTTGGCACGGAACGTAACGTTTCTTCAGGAAAATAGGGCTTCACCTCTCCATAAAAAAAAGAGCTAAATACTGTATAAAAATAATCCATGCCACAGAATATAAGAAGTTCTTAAAGAGGTCCAGTTAATTTATTGAAACCCGTATTAAACCAAGAAGTCATACTGCACATGTTTTTCAGAAGTGACATTGGTCAGCTGTTTTGAGAACGAAAACTTTTAATGGACATTTCCATGTTTCATCATCAACACAGATACTATTTGGCTGTTAAAGCTAGACCTCGAATACTAAGTGTAGGCTCCACGTATCCAAACAGTCAATAAACAAAAGATCCCAAATGTTTCTTATTCACTTTCAAAGCCCCCTTAAATACAAATTATTTCTGATGCAAGTCCTGAGTCTCCAGGTAGAGTTCTGTTGTAACTTAAGATTAAATATCTCCACAGGTGAAGTTATTCAGTTTTCTATTTATTTTACAATTATATATTTTAGTTTGGGTTAAATAAATTTTGAATTATTTACTTCGATTTCATAGTGAATATTATTTACTATATTATGCATATACTATTTGTAAACCTGTCTTAGAGCTGTAAGATTTCAACTTTTAAGCATTTTAACCCAATTAGTAGGATATGATTTTATTGTGTATTTATTTAAAAACTAGTTTTCTAGCTGTGTTTTGTGAACTCCTGAAGGTCCGTAAAGATATCGTAGAAAATCCACAGGGATCCCAGTGTTTCTTGTTATATTATCTGTTATTTGTTTTATTATGCCATCATATCCTTACATTTTTAGCTTGTACACGAGCAAGGCAAGGTAGAGAAACATTTGTAAAATTGGCTATGAAATTATACGAATTGTAAAGAAGTTTCTAATGCTAAATTCATATACGTAACCTTTTTTTAAATCTACCTTTACTTATCTAATTATTATAATGAAGTACCACATGCATCTATAGAATCTTCTGTAAACAACAATTTTTTGTAGCTTTATTTTTTATAGTGTCTGTATGATTTCCTAGGAGTTTACGGCAGTCCGTCAGGGTAGCATTAGCGTTGACCAACAAAGTCGGTCACTCTAACCCAATAAAACCTCGTGACAAAATTAACAAGTCAAACTACCATAGCTTATGTAGACTTCAATAAGGTGATTTGGAATGCTAAGTTTTTTTAGTTTTCAATGTCGATTCAAATGACTTTGTCTATGCACAGTAATTGTGAGTTGACATTATAATAAATCCTGGTATGAAAGGAATAAGGGGAGGGGGGGGGGGGGTTCATGCCCACACCTCTCATTATTTTTTTGGTTTCACTTAAAATTTATCTTAATTTGTACTTATCCACTATTTACCTTTTTAACCTCCTCCTTCAATATTTCGGACTCCTTCTAGAATCAATACCGGGTGGAAACACATTCACAAAGAAAGGTAGCAGGGTAGCGTTTCAGAACCATAGCATTAGAGTTTGGGATTCTCTAGCCCTCAACGTCAGAAATCACCGCTCTATTAGGATAGTATTAAGATCTAAAAATTTACTGGATGTGTATCACAAACAAATTAATTAACTTATTTTTTGGGGGCGGAGAGATGGTAAGGGGGAGGTATTGCGACAGATTTTTGTTGTATTGGAGTTTTAATTTAATTTTTTGGAATATTTAAAAAAATTTAATTTTAGATATGTTATCATTCCACTTCTAGGCCACGCAGCTTATGTAATAAAGGCAGGTTTGATGTCACAAGTAGGTTAATATAAATAGATTTCGACAAAATTTAAATGGACTTTATAACAACTTTCTATAGCTCTTATAACTTATAATCTTTTTGGGGTTACAAACAAATTCGAATTCATTTTAGCCCTAATGTATAACAGCTAATATGTTACTTCCCAGGAAATGATTATAGTTACAAATTAATTAGGAGTAAGTTATACAGTTATACCTCTAACCATCATTAAATGTGTTATGATCTCTCTAATAATATAAAAAAAGATTATAAATTATTGTGTCTCATCACCTAAGTTTGCGTAATACCCGTTCAACAAATTTCAGTTTGATCACTTACCAACTTTAACTGAAAAGGATTATACCTTGAGATACAGTAATGCTTAGTATGGGCTTATAGAGTAAGATGAATGTAATTTGCATCTTATGTCTTGCAACAAACATTAGGTTAGAATTTCTTATAAAGAGTAGAATCATTTTGCAGTTGATTAATCGCTATGAGTTCCTTAAAGTTTAGGTGCTTTAGAGAGTTTAATTATTTAGGAAAATTTCGCTAGGCCACTTATTCTTATCGAATCAAGATTTTTCTAGTATTGATTAGTCTTTTGCCTATTTTTTTCCAGAGTTGTGGTTACTTTAGAATAAAAGTAAAAAGATAAGCAAGGGAAAATAATCAAAAATAAAATATTGGATAATTAGACTTTGGCTGCTCCTATTTTTAATTTAGCCCCAAATTGCGCCACGGGTCTTTAAGTCAGAACAGCCAAGCTTTACAAAACAAAAATGAAAAGAAAGCAATGCTTTCAAAGCATATCCACTATCAGCATAACAAAGCGATAATGAATCAACCACTCATCATTTTAGAGCAAACAGAACACAATTGAAATATTACTGATCATTATTATTTGCAACCTTAAAATTAAAAATGTATCATTTATCATTTTTTAAAGGATGTGGCCACATGCGTCAAATAAAAACGGTAGAGGAGGAAGAGTTCTTGGTCCCCACGACATTTATCTAGGTCAGTAAAAGAACCAGGCAGTCGATAAAATGTCCAACTCCTCCTCGCAAGATTTTGGCTAGTATTGCTTCTGGAATTGCCATAGTCTTATATGAGATTTTATATATCGAAATAATTGTAAAAACCGTTGACGAAGCAATGCTTAAAGAGAAAACCTGCGTGTTCAATAATATTTTGATCCTTCGAATCTACAACATCCTGCTGATCATCCCTTTGAGAGCAGCTTAGCGAACGGTTTTCGATAATTACCAAAGAACGTGGAAATATTAGATAGGACCTTTGGGTGTGGCAGCGGCAAAATATTGTCATCACTTAATGACAACAAATTAATCTCCAAATCATTCCCTACTGAATCTCTGTTTATGAAAAACTCAATTATAGTTCATTATAGTATCCGACTTTTTTTTCTTATCACTTACGAAAAATATGTGCAGTATTTCTAATCGATTTGCAAAAGAGCCATGTCTCTTTACATTATTTTTATATCATCATTTAAAATTAGACAAAAAATCTAATTAAATTGATTAAAAAAGGCTATTTCCTTTATTCTTTTCGTTTCATTTTGTATAAAAATATACAAATATGGCGAGGTACATAGCTAAGGCGAGGTACGATCCGCCACATTAACAAATCTTAACCTCTTTGAATAAACTTATACTCTGTGGTTCACACCCTGAAAGGCAAAAGTGTACTCTAAAGCTGGAAGTAATACACCCAATCACCGCGACTTACTTCGTAACTAACCGCTTTTGGTAATCAATTGGTGACTGAATAGCCCTCAAAAAGTCTCTTTGTTTTTGTAATAGGTTATTCAATGGCTCCACCCATTCATCAAGTTGAGCTTGATTAACACAATGGCAAGAAATGGACAAGGAAGAACCTCGTGGGTCTGTCGACTTAAGAATAAATTTAAAATCACTCTCTGTATTCACTTCCAGTTGGATTTTATTCATCTGAAAAATAAATGAGAAAATGACCATAGATGCTGAAAATATCTAAAGACGTAGTCTTATCTGATACAGCTATAGCTATTCTAAAATAGGTACCATATATAAATACATAAATAAATGCATATATATATATATATATATATATATATATATATATATATATATAATTCATTTTCAGGTTGAACAGAGTCTTGCACGAGAACGCAGCCTTAAAAGTCCTACACAACGCAGCCTTAAACTGATATAAAATGGCGTGAACGTGATATTAAATGGCGTGGTTAAAAAGAGGTATCCGAGAATGTCTGAAGTTAAAATTATTTATGACTTTAAAAGATTAGAGTTTGTTATAAGAAAATAGAAAAAAAAAGAAAAAAGTTTAAGTGCATAAAATTTGTAGGAAAAACGAAAATTCCAGTAGTACTTTTTGCGCGGTTTTTCGGAAAAACAACAACACATTTTTAGGGGAAGGTTTAGTCCCGAAAGGCGTTTAGAGAATGTCTCTCCCTGCGAATAACAAGGAAAAGGTAATGCTCACGATGTACAACGAAGCAAATTCGTACTTAAAGTGGAAAAAGAACAAAAAAAAAGAACAAAAGAATAAAATATTAAATCGAAGGAGGGGAGGACATTGTGGAAAGAGAAAGAAAATTTATGTATCGAGTTGTCCAGTTACAAAGAGATTATCCTTCTCTGGTACTTATAGCATGGGCTCGGATTGGAGAATAAGTTGAAACTTTTTGTCACTTAGTGGAGAAGACAAGGTTTAGCATGGTCGTTATGGGTATAAAAAATGACTAGTAAGAGATATTAGTACAGATATTAGTCAAGGCAGATTTAAGGCAAATTCTTTTCTTCTGCCATTCAGATCACTACGGCGTTCGGTTTTGAAGAGGACAAAACACAAATTATTTCCTATTTAGGCTACACATAATCAGGAGAGAGTACTTCTGAACAGATTCAATTTTATTGTCAAGTTCTTTGGACACACGGACAGAATGTGCCTAAGTAACCGTCAAATTTTTCAAAGGTTTTGTTAAGGGAGCGGAGCGAACAATCAATGGGCCTGCTCAACATTATTTAAACAAGAGCATCGGAATTGGAATTTCGTAATAGTAACATCAAACTCAGTAACTTTGGGAGAAATAAGATTGGAAAAAAGGAGCAGATTCCAGGAAGTTGATGGCAAGGATACTTGATTTAGAAATATTCTCTTTCGTGTTGAGTGTGTCAGCTAATGGATAAAGATTTCAAGAGGGTTGCTCTTAACAGTTCCAAAGCCAATTCAAGGATTGATAACACGTCAGGAAGCTTCCATCTGTGAGGAAACTCATTCCGAAGGTCATTAACAACAAAAAGAAATAAAAGTAGTCCCAGTACGGTTCCTTGGGAATTTCATGTTAAATAGGAATAGGGTCATCAGAAAAAGCAGATATTTTACAACTTGCGATTTATTCAATAAAATTGGGATTTTAATGCTTTCTAAACAATGGTTGAGTCCTAAATTTTCTCCTTGTCTATGCGTTATGATGACTTGATGAATAGGTTTTTTCAAGGGTCACTTCCCAAAAGCAGTTGCCGTGACAGTTTTTTTACGTTTTGAGAACTGTTTTTAGTTGTCTGAGAGAATTTGTGCATTATTGTCCCAAGGACTGGTTTTGTTTATATATAAACAAGACAACAGAGATGTCTGGATACCAGACTTGAATGTTTAACAAATGTGGGAGCACAGAGACATAAAAAGGACGGAGATGTAGTCACCCCCTTAACCTCGATATAAAACGGGTTGATGTCCTGGGTGACAATATTTTATAAGGAGGGTATCAATAAACTGGTGTATTGTCGTCATAAGAGTTTCATTTATTTTGTGAATTTTGGAAAATCTTAGTTTATAATCTGGGAGGTTTCAACCCAAAATTTTTTAATAAATTGAGCTCTTCACTTAGATTGTTTCTATTACAGAACATAAGCATTATTCCGAACTACCCACGCAGTTAGAGAACGAGGCCTAAAAGATAGAACATGATGCTAGTTTTCAGTTAACTATTATAGACTTTAAATAATGTCTGGTTTTATAAACAGAGATTGCGTTTGAAACAAAATTTTTGCAAAAATTTGACTTTAAATATTCTTTAAAAGGAACCTCCAGACCTCGAAGAACCACAATAATCTGCGAATTATCAAGAAAAATAACAAATCTTAGAAGATATGGTAAAGATTTCAAATTTTCAGTGCGGACGGAGAAGCAGAGAAGAAGCACGAAGATCCTCCCCCCTCACCATTTGAAAGTAACTGTAAAGGATATTAATTCTCTTGAACTCAAAGAAGTGCCACTACATAAAAAAGGAGAAGCCGACGAAAAACAAAAGTTTTACAAAAAAAAAAATTCAGATTCGCTTGCTAAATATTTTTTTTATTTTCTTCAAAAATCTTTTCATCCCTTTACTGGCTTTAATAGACAATCCATGGACAAAAAATATAGAAGAAAAATAAAGTGTAATAAAATGTTTACTGCCATAGACAAATGTCCCGTCAAAAGATTTTTGTCATTGATAAATTAAATTCAGACAAGGTACTTGTGTAGTAGCTTGAAACCTATAAATTAACTATGATTACTTTTTAAACCACCTGATTACTTAAAAATAACTGAATAGAATCCCGTTTATGTTCAATGGTGACTAAATAATACCAGCTAAACAACACAACATTTATATGCACGAGAATCTAGAGTTAGGACAAATATCAGGACCACCAATCAGTATTAGAGACAGAATTTTATACGGAAAACGTATGAGCCGTGCTACTTACATCTAACTTACAAAAAGATTTTAAAGCCAAAAAGGATTTTAGAAAAATAACAGTCACAAACAATATTATCACAAACAATAGTGAAAGCTTACTGAGCAAAAGCTATAAAAAAAAGTTCTTCAAATTTGTAAAGGAACCAAGAAACGCAACACTTACAAAATTTACGCCAAATTACAAGTAAACACGTGAAATTGGTTATTAAGCAACTTTTATCATCTCGGAATTTGATGGGACTAATAATTTCTAATAAGGAAAAGCTTCTGAAAACCTTTTTGTCTATTCCGTTTCTTTTCAGGGATCCGGATAATATGATTACGTAAGCTTATATTTTGGAATGTTGTAATAAAATCAAAGAAAGTACGAAATACACAGAGCACCAGTGCTCGTATTTCTGAACTCAAGTCTTTGCGGAATAGACAACCCCCACAGCTGGTATATGTGGAAGGATTATAACTACAGGTTCAGTTCATAATGAGTTTGGAGGGACAATGTTTCTGCTGTGGGAACACAAAAGGTCTTAAGTGACATTTCCTGAAATGTTCAGGAGAAGCAAAAAAACTGTTTCGGAAAATATGCCCCTATATCTCTCTCGAGCTCAAATTGTGCCTTTCTGGCTCATGGTCAGCTTATGTGACAATCTTCGTGGCTGTGGAAGTCGTGCATGAAACAGTTTTTGGTCTTCAAAAACGGTCGAAATTTGGTTATAACACATTACGAGTGAGTTATGAAATTGAAAATGTCGAAAACGAAAGGGGATACTCGCATTCTGATTCAACCAATCGATCGACGTGCCTGATTTTAGTAGAATCGACATATAACTGATTTTTGATTGACATGTCATTTAATACCTATCGTATTTCCACTTTCGATTCGTCAAATATGGAAATAGACATATCACTATTTCTGAGGGAAACCAGCCAGTATTAGCACCAAAAAATAGAATATTTAATAGATTGAGTATATTATATCTGCGACAGGTTTTTTTTTTTCCACAAACGAACCCTAGTTTCCCACATATTTTCAGACAGCTAGAGCTATATTTTATCAAATTTATTTTATTTTTAAAGAAAGAGAGAGGGCAATGTTATAAATTAGCAGCGGTGTGTATCATGTGTCTCCGAAGTACAGAAACACGTAAGATATATTCGTTGTAACAATATAAAATGATAACTTTTATTCAAATACTACCAATTATACAATATCAAAAACGCACATATTGTTTTGATGAATTTAATTGTAGTCAGATTGCATCTATTGTTCTTGAGTTCTTACAAATAAACTAATAAATCAGCAACCCATTTCAATTTGGAAACTTAGAAACCGTTCTACCCTAAAAAAAAAACAACAAAAAAAAACAAAAACAAAAAAAAAACATTAGGTTTCAATTTGCGTATAGATGAGCCTAGCCGAGAACGATGACAGACAAAAATGGATGATTGTAGCCGCATACTCATCATACAATACAACATGAAGGATTATTTTCGCCGTCGAAGTGTCTGATTTCTTTCTAAACTTTTGGGTTTTAGTATACAGGATTTAAAGTTCTGAAGTAAACTCTTCAAACTTTAGTGGGTACTTGAATTGTAAAAATAAAAGAAGGAAAAAATCTGAGTAAGGAGACATGGGAGGGGAGGGGTATTACGTTTACTTTTGTACTGTTTGGATTAACTTTTTGATAAAACAAATAAGAGAAAGAAAGAAAAAGAAGACATCAAAACAATTACACACATTTTAAAGCAACAAATTTAGAATTGTACGTGTATCATTCCGTTCGTCCAAAAACTGGAATAAACTATTGCGATTAGTGAAATAGCAAGTTTTTATGAAGCAATAAAGACCCTTAATGAAAATAAGAATTCTTAGAGAAGGGGGATTGGCCCCTAGCTCTCCCTGGGTACGCCATTGGCTATGGAACTTATTATTCACTATTTAGTTTATACCTAAGCTTTGAATAAAGTACAAGGCTATGAAACTGAATGTAGCTAGCAAAACTAGCTTCCGATAAATAACCTTCCACAAGACTAGGAAACAAGAGTGAGACTAATCTACTGTATGTATGAACGCTTTCCGGTAAAAGTTAACAGCAAGACAGATCATGTCGGATAGAGTGAAGAGTTGTTAAAAAATAAAATCAGCTATTTTAGAGTCATCAGTAATTCCTGAAATAACCTGACCTAATGCACAAATTATTGCTTAGTTTATCTTTAGAATGAAAAAAATTAATTAACCCTTTGAAAACGTTTAAATAGACTCATTTTCCTTTTATACTAAACTCTTTAATTCATAGTTAAGAAATGCAAAATATGTCATTCTCCACGACAACTTCCCCGCTATAAATTTCCTCTCTGTATTATTCCATTTGGCTTATTTTCATCCCATCCCTTCTCATCGTTATGCAAACTTGAGTGATCCGTGAGGAATCCGATGAGTGGTCTTTCTCTTGGCGATTTTCTAAGGGACATTTAGCTCCTGTGATGAAGAATAATCAAAATCCTAGTAAATCCCCGAAGGGTAAGCAATTTAATAAAAACCACGCATTTGGATGTAAATTTCCTTTCAGGATAGATGAATCTAAGGTCAGGAACAAATCTAGATAGGAGGTCATTATCTTGCAAAGAGTTTATATTTTGCTGGTGGTTATTCGAATTGCGCAGCTTTATACATTTTGAGAAGGGACGCTAGCAGGCATGAACACAGAGGCGGGTGGAGGGGAGTTGTATTTGGCCATGTCCACTCACTGGATATTGAGATTTTTATGAATATTTCCATTTTTTTTCTTATATGCTTCCGAACACTTCGTTCATTTTGTACATTATTTTCAATTTACCTCCCCCTCGAATAAATCCCTGCATACATAAGGTGCATTAATTTATTAAAATGGATTTTTTCTACCAAGTAGTTGAAAATATATGTACACTCCAACAATAAACCTTGTAATTTGTTTGTTATTAAAGTAAAATGACTCCCTCCAAAAGACACTGACATAAATATGTAAATGTCTTAAATTTTTACTTTCGCTTAAATTGCAAGTTTATGTGGAATTGTTCTGTATTTAACAAAAAGACTAATTAACAGCCCTTTAATCAAGAATCAGTAGGTATTTCAGTTAAGCCCTCTACCGTTTCTGGTTAAGCTATGTTTTGAATTTTAGTGCTTTCAAATTACTTCTAAAGAAGGTATACTTTTTGTATTGAGGAGTGAGGTTTTTGATTCCTCGACTTTCCTCGTAAACCACAAAATAGTAGCTCAAAAAGCCGTAGATTATGGTAATGATTTGGTTACAAACTTCAGACCATTTTGAATGGAAGCATTGCTTTTCTATACCAAATTAGGTTGATTGATAAGTTGACATCAATAATATTGAAAAAAAAAAAACACACACACACACAAAATCCATATTTTACATTAACGGGCATTAGAGATCATTAAGTAGCATTATGGAGAACCTTACTACTTGGATTTATTTTTTCTTTTGTTGTTTTTAGATCAGTCTCGAGCTTTCACGAGACTTATTAAGAGAAACTGAATATGATAAACGAATGTCACGATGATTCTGCGGCCATCGCGTATATAATTCAATAATCGATGCAGTTAATAGAATAAATGGTAAATTATACTGATTAGCCTAAATTAAATCGTAAATAAATATCATAGCACTTTAAGTGGAATTTGTTTATATAACTGTGTTAAGGTGCACACTTAACATGCAAAAAAGTCTTTTTATCAGAATGAAAACACTAATTTTGGTACTTTTCAATTAGTTATAAATAGTAATAAAATACGGGAAAGAATAAAGTTTATTTTTTCATAAATGCGAAAACTTCAAAGCTAATCACGAATATAAACGATTTGTGAGGAGTTTCCGGCAACATACAACTACCTCTTAGATTTAAACAAAAATTATAGATGCCAGAGAAACTTTATTTTTGTTTCCCACTTCTTCTATTCTTCTCCTCAATATAATTAAAGATTTGATCCATTCCCAATTGCCCGACGATAATAAAATTGAATGTATAGTCGCAATTTTAAAAATGTAAAAAAAAAACTGGACAAAGACTGTTAGATACTAATAAAGTAAAGCATAGTAAACCTTGCAAATATTCCCACTTTCTTACTCGACTATAATAAGAAAAATTGCGCTGATGAAATGTGTTTCTTCCTGCTAACGGAAAATTGCTTAATGATATGTTCTGCATATAATACGTAGAAAATATTTGGAGAAGCTTGTTTTATTTCCTATTACTTCTTTTCTCTTCCTCAAAAGAAATGTAAATTTGGTTTATTTCTAACAAAAAATACAAGTCCACTAATTACCCAGCCTTAATAAAATGGAACGTCTAGCCAGCATTTTCAAGTGAAAAAAAAAACTATATGACAACACTGGGTAGAAACAAGGATAAAACAAAACAAGAGTAGAAAACCTGGAGATTTCTCACTCAGCGAGAGAAAAAGTAATAATGAAAATATTTCGGCAAGGTGTTAACATACAGCTGTTAATGCAATAGATACAAAAATGAAAAGCCCAAAAACAAATATGAGAACAATAGAGAATTGAGAAACAAATAATTGAAAAAAACTAACAAAAAGCAAACTTAAATTCTTGGTAGATAAAAAAATAATTCTGCACGTTTCCATTCCTCTATTTTTCAACCTCCCCCCCCCCTAAATTGTTCTTTTTTTGTTTTTGTGCCTGGTGTGATAATGCCAGCATGGTGTAAATTCCTACAATAACATTCACATTTCATCCCTTTTCACAGATTTACTTTTTTGTCCTTCTCTTACTCCAATTCATAATTTTTGACTCATTAATTTCATATGGTGTTTGTTTTCAGAATCGTAAGTCCCAAGATAACGCATAACATATGCAAGGATTGAGTAATACCTAGAGTTTTTCGTTTCACAGCATTGAAAATCGATATAAATTCAATACAATTAATAAGATACGATACCTGAATGTGGGTCTTGTAATAGAAATCTGGCTGAGAAAACCGACTTCTGGCTCTAACAACCTCACTAAAAATCATGGCCTGCTCAAATAAATAAACTTGAAGCTCTTTGTTCTTGAATCCTTGCCCTGCACCTTCCGAGCAAATTAACTGGCCGTGATGAATCAACTTCCCTTGAGCAGTTATTTTACCCTAAAAGAAAACACTAATTAAATTGTCGCAAAATAATTTTAAGCAATAAATGATCAGAGTGAACGGTGCATGTTTTTTTTTTTTTAATTAATTTTAGCAAGGCTGTTGACACAGTTGATTTTAAGATTCTATGAAAAAGATTGCATTTTTAGGCTCAAGAGTAGTATTTTAAACTGTTTAAATTGGTATTTGATTGAAAGGAAGCTATATGCGACTTTAAATGGCAAGTTTCCTCGGCCATTTTCTATAAAGCGTGGTGTTCTTCAGGTCCCGCTTGCCCTTCCTCTGTTATACCTTATGTTTGTAAACACAATGTGATTCTATATTTCTGGAGCTTCAGTTACTTCATTTGCCACCGACACAGCTTTTGAGATTGCAGCCAAGTCGCTTACAAGAGTTCCTATTAAAGGCGAATAAAGTAGTGAGTACTGCATGAATTCATTCGTATTAGCCTACTCATTGTAAATGCATCGAAAACCGATGTCCTGCAACCGTTCTTCCTGGTGTCGTTTTATATAGTGACATACTACTCACACACTTCGAAGAGATCGGTCTTTGGGATTCATTCTGGATCGAAATCAAAGTTGGTGGAACCATTGTGTCATCATGGAATACAAGTTGGCAGAGTCATTGGAGATCTGAATCATTTTCAACATTTTTTACTTTTATTGTATTATTCTTTAGTACGAAGTTACATAATTTATATTTTTTTGATTTGGGCGACTAATTTTAGTATCCATTTTAGGCGAATAAATGTACTGCAAAATAAAGCTACAAGGTTGATAGGCAGGTATGATCGTGATTATGGTGGTACTGTGTCACTTTTTAGATGGCTTAATATTTTAAAGTCGGCGAAACAAAAGATTATTATTAATAGGGTTGTTTGAATGCCTTTATACCAGATTTTGTTAAAGAAATTATTTAATCCTAATTCGTTTTATCATGACCATTCTACTAGGAGTGCAGCTAGTTTTGCATCTAAGCCACGGAACAGAACGAGAGAGGGTCATGTCATCTAGCACATAGACACGAGAGTTTAGAGTTCGTTTCCAGATGCCGTATATCAAGCAGAAGGTATACCACAACCTAAAAATCGTGTAATTTGTTTTTTAGGAATTTGGCACCGTTAAATGCTCAAGAGAAGGTTTTTTTTTGTTTTTTCTTATAATGATTTCGATCTGATTTACATTTTTGCTGTTACTCCCCTTTTTTGTTTGAATCAGTAAGACGAATCGAGATAAATTATATACAACAATTAGCTTTTTCAGCCGTTTTTTTTTTGCTTTAGTGCGACTTGTTGTCTTATTGAGTTTATGTCCGTAAGAATGTCTGAATTGAATCGGTCAGTATTAAAGTGGATCACATCCGTTTCTTGGAAACTATCAAATTACCGATTCTCCGCTATCAAAATTACTTGTTTAAATTACTAATATTCCAAACTATCATTCTTACCTCGACGTGTCAATATCCCAAAATAGGTGAAAACCAATATCTTCCGGCATATTCATTAATTAAGTTCTTGTTGACGTATTGGCAAAGGCATTTAAAAAATTGTTGATAGGCTAAATTAACATCTGGATTCAACTCATACTCACCGCTAACCCAATCGCCATAGCCAAGGACGTATGCAAAGGGATGGGGGGCGGTGCCTGGCTCCTCAACAAACTCCTAGATTTTAAGTGCTGTCTTGCACCAAACAGACTGAAACAGTATCCGAAGACAATCACAACATTTGCAGCAACCCCATTTAGATAGTTTTGAGGACCCTTGTTATAAGTTGTGAGTTTCTCCACTTTATTCGTGCGAAATTATCATCTGGTTTAAATTCTACTGAAGAAAAAAGGGAAAGTTTAGATTTTCTTTTGCGAAAATCTTGACTTGACTGCTAACCATCTTAAAATTTGAAAAGAAAAAGAAGATATTTTTCTTTAAATTGAGAGAAAATCCCTGATGTGTTCTGACATTTTAATATCAGATATCGAAATTTCGTTCGATATACCGACATCGATTTTCACCCTACACAAGGCAATTTTACCCTGAAAGGACGTGTTTACAAGTAAGTTTTCAATACAAATAATTGTTTCTGAACCCTCATTTTAGAACCCATTTAGCTGAAGCCCATTTAACTAAACCCTATTACAACTGAAACCCG
The DNA here is from genome assembly GCF_032884065.1 of Artemia franciscana. NCBI lineage: Eukaryota > Metazoa > Arthropoda > Branchiopoda > Anostraca > Artemiidae > Artemia > Artemia franciscana. The sequence continues at coordinate 38,222,901 of NC_088872.1, read as the reverse complement.
TGGAACTCAACCCCTTTTGACTGAACCCTCGTTCAACTGAACACCCGTTTAACTGGACTTTCATTTAACTCAGCCCCCATTTAAATGAAGCCCTGTTGGACTTAACTCAACCCAAGGCTCTGGTCGGGCTTAAATTTTACCGGAATATAGCCTCTAGTCTAGGAATGCTCAACAGAAATAAAGAATCTGAAAAAAAAAATAATTGTGAAGTATTGGGAAGAAACCAAATTTTTACAGGCTCAGAAATTTCTTCTGCAAAAAAAAGTTCTAAGAGGAGATTGGGACGGTAGCGGTTATTATATTCAGAAGCAAGTTTGAATATTTAATCATATAAAATCAAACCCAGAGACCAGTTAATACACGCCTTTATGGGATGGAGGCAATAAAACACTAATTCCGAGAACCTCGGATATTTACCCATTTCTGGGCCCTTACAATGTTTCAGTGACCCACTAGTGCTGTAAAAAAGAAAGAAAGAAAAATAAGACACGTACAGGTATCAGGCACTTATTCGGACTTCCCAAGAAATTGTTTCGTAATTAATTTTAGTTTCTGTATGAAAATGAATAGCTTCTATCATTAACAAATCAGCTTTGTATTTGAATGCTTTTTTTCACTTGGTAGTTTTTTCAGGACTCTTTTTCCCCTTGCAAAGGTAACTGGGACGGGGAGTTTTCAAGAGCGGGATGTTAAACACCAGCTTAAGGTTTTTCGATTAAGGAGATTTCAGTGGTAGACCTCTTATGGTTTCAAGCCTTTACATTCCAGAAACGACGCTAGAATCGTATTTTGGTGCCATAAGGGATTTTATGGTGGTGCTGTTATGACGAAATTATAAAAGAACGCGTAAATACGTATATTAGGTTTGAAATAACCTTAAACATCTCTCTGCAATGTTCTAGTATCCTATTAATGCTGGAGAGCTAAAACAGAAAAAGAGAGTCTTATCAGCGTTTCCAGCTCTTTTTAAAAATCCCATAGGTTAGTTTCTGCAATAAGGTTCTACTATTAGGATAAATGCAAGTAGTAGCTACCATTCCTGAACCAGAATTCACGACAAATTTTTCTTATGAGACATTGGTTTTTAAACGTGTTTTTAAGGTTTTGGCAACAAAATGACCTCTGTACTAGGGTGCAGCTACTGCTACAACCATTCAATTCAAGTGTGTTCGGGCTCTGGACATGAAAAGCTTTGCTAATTTCCAAATATATAAGACGGAACGATAAATTATTGTTTTTTTGAGGGGCAGAGGAGGAATAGCAGGAAGCGGTATACAAAAAGTCTAAAAACAATTAATCAATAAGACCATTTTATTCGAGTCAGCTTTTACCACCTCCGACAAAACGGGAAGAATTACATTTACTAGCTATATTGTTGATTTGAGAGGGACTGAGCTGGATGGTGGTTGAGTCAAACAGTATTGGGTTAAACGGGATTGAGTTGCATGAGGATTGAATTGTACGAGGGTTGAATTGAATGGGTATTGGATTAAATGGGAGCTGAGTTGCACGAAGGTAGTTACATGGGGGTCGAGTTTAGTGAGGGTTGGGTTGAAAGGGGTTGAGTTGCACAGATATTGTGTTGAATGATGGTTGAGTTGAATGGAGGTTGAGTTGTACGAGGGTTCATTTGCACGGGGGTTCATTTACATGTGGGTTCAGTTGAATGGAGTTGAGTTGAACGGGGATTCAGTTGCACAAGGTCTCAGTTGCACGAGGGTTCAGCTACACGAGGATGTATTTACACGGGGATTCAGTTGCACGACGGTTCAGTTACAGGAGGGTTAAGTAGCAATGGAGCCACTTACGTTATATAAGGTCCCACAAGGAACTGTAATTACTTTAGAATTTATTCATATAAATTTCACTCCCTTCTCTTCCCCAAAAATGTAACAGAAAAAAACTTACATCAAAGCCCTGAAGCCTCCCAACGTTCATCATATCATTTGCTTCTTTTGGTACAACTGTCATTACCTCACATGCCTTATTAAGCAGAGCCACTTCGTCGTCCAGTTTAGCCAATTCTGTATATTTTAGGAGATCACCAAGTAGAAGCTTATATTTCATTAACCTTTGAACTGGCTTTATTAAGAGGTCAGCTACTGTAAGCCGGTGACCCAGCCTTTGCCTCAAATCCTAAAAAAGATCAATTAGTTTTGGAAAAACAACATGCCTTTAAAAGAAGTGTGCTTACAAAATAATCAATAAGAAAGGGGAATTTTTAGAAAGTGCTTCTTCCCAGCTGCATTGAAAAATAGCTTTGTTGAAACCGTCCATATATTAGAACGCTTACATAATTATTCACAGCAAAAGAAAAATATACGTTAATAATAAAGCCACCCAACTGAGCTCCGTTGTGAAAAGTTTATGCGACGGTTTGGTCCGCCTTTAACGTCAACCGTAAAGTTTGAAATAAAAAAAACAGCCATGCCTAAAACTTGTATCCTAAGAAGTGAAATTATTTTCAGGACTAGAAAAAAGAGAACTGAATGGCCAAAAATAACATCAAAGATTCTGACCACTATCCGTGAGTGATCCCAAGAATTTTAACACCTGAATTTCGCAAGTTTTCATAAATCATAAATATGTTAATTCAAACTTAATTCAATAGTTACCAATTATTATCAAAACCATCTTGTCACTATATTCCAACAGCTTATAGAAAAAAATCTTACGAGATTGTGCAGTGGCTTTTTTACTTAGGCCAGGCTATAACAAGCACATGTGTTACTAAAACAGGTCTTATACTTGTCGTAATTTGTCGATACTTCAGCTTTCCTTCTTCATAGATTCTCATTTATTATTCTATGTGCATCTGCATGATATCTTACAATAGTCCTCACTCTCTCAAGTCCATTATCTACTAGCTCTTATATGAATAAATTAAGACAAGGTGGCATGATAAAGATTAACCTTTCCCAGCATGAATAAGATTCACGTTGCCTGGTTAACGTGGTGTTATGGCAGCTTTCGGTCGGCTTTGCCGAACGAAAGTGTTGCGGGAGAAACAGTCTGGTTTTGGTTTTTCCGCCATTCATTAAACGGTATAGTTTTCAGCCCCTCGAAAACTACATAATGATATGGCAACAAAACCGAGTTTTTCTACAAAAAAAAAACAACTAAAAAACGCTTTCTTTAAAGGCGGTCTCAAAATATGTGTTTTGTCCTTAGAACCAATTTCATTCGCTATTTTCTCACACTCAATAAATGTTGTTACTTTCAAAAATGCATCCTGCATACAAGCATGGGCTTGATTGTATAGCCCATAATGGGCAAGCCCATAATGGGCTTGCCAAAGAACAAACTGGCACAAAATCTTCCACTGATTTTGAAACAATTTGTTTCCAGACACAAATCACTCTAAACCTGAAATTCAAATCAGCATTATGTAGTCGGCTTCATATAAGTATGCGACCCCTCTACCCTGTCTTTGAACCTACTGTAATATTCCTGCTAACAAGGCACTCTCCCTGATAGAAATTGGAAACAAAATGATTCTTAGCTTCAAATACATATGAGAAACCAACAGCAGGTACACTGGCAAAAGTGGCAAACTTAACATAGCCAAATTTGATCACGGTTTAGCAGCCGACTGATACCCCAAAACATAAACAAAAAAAATAAGAAAGCAACTACATTTGACGTTTTCAGACGTGAAATAATGTTGCATGTCTCTGTCCAATAGATTGCTTCCTTTTAGCAGAAAACTAGCCATGGGAGTGACCGTGGTAAATTAGGCAGTACAATACATTTATATGCAATATTATTAAATCCACCTTACTACAAACACCCTAATCCTAGACATAAGATAAGCGTCTATAATCAACCATCCAACTCTGTACACATACATTGCCACCCATTACCAAGCACCAACTAGATATTGATAGCACAGTTTTTCTTTTTTTTTACTGAATATTCTTTTTTTTTTATCCTTTGCAAATAGATTTAAAATTTTGTAGCCATCTAGATCTGATAATGGCTTTACATTTAAACTCTTTTCTATCTAATTTTGATCTGTATTCAAGCTTGAGCCCCAATGAAATGCCGAGATTTTGACGATTTCTCTTATATTTTCGTATAATTTGTCTCTGTTGTAGGTATTTGACATATTTGTTGATTCTTTCACCATAGACACAGGAGGGAGAGAAAGTTCAAGGGAGGGAGCAGGGGGAGTTGATTGGGAAAACTGGAAACCTATTGCAGCATAACAGATGTCCAATTGGTGACTATAAATGTTTTATCAATTCTAAAAAAAAGTATTTTTTGTTGTTGTCAACAGAAATGTGGAAAATGCAAAAATCTAATGTTTCCAGTAAAGTGCCAGCAATCACTTGAACATTACAATCCGGAGATAGGGGAGAGCAACAGCCCCATCCCTTTCAGGTATTTTCTGCTATTTTAAGCGTAAACGTATCTATTATTCCTATTTATAATAAGAGAAATAGGATTATAAGAATAATAAGAGAAATACTATTTTATAATAAGAACGACAATGACAAATGCTTCGAATTTAATTCACACCTTCTTATACATATAACTATGTATAACTATGTATACAGAACCAGAATTCAATTGAATTTTAGTCCTACAGTACATTTTAAAACATTTTACCCTTCAAACAAGAGCTAAGAGCTCATATGGCACTTGTGACGAGGCAAGAACAGCCAAGAGCCAAGGGATCACATGGTATCAATGAATTGACTTAGAAGTAAAATCAGAGGCTTAATGCCGGTTGGAATTTACAATAAGAGCTCTGATTCACGATGTCCTTCTAAATGTCGAAATTCATAAAGATCCGATCACCCACTTGTATGTTACAAATACCTCATTTTTTTCTAACTTTTCTATCCCTTCAGCCCCCTAGATGGTAGAATCAGGGAAAATAACTTTATCAAGTCAATTTCTGCAGCTCTCTGTCACGCCGACCAATTTTCATCGTCCTAGCACGTCCAGAAGCACCAAACTCGCCAAAGCACTGAACCCCACCCCCTAACTTCCCCAAGGAGAGCGAATCCAGTACGATTACTTCAATCACGAATCTACGACATTTGCTTATTCTACCGACCAAGCTTTATTCCGATTCCTCCACTCTAAGCGTTTTCCAAGATTTCCGATTTCCCCCTCCAACTCCCCCCAATGTCAACAGATCTGGTCGGGATTTGAAATAAGAGCTCTGAGACATGGGTCCTTCAAAATATCAAATTTTATTAAGATCTGGTCACCCTTTCTTAAGTTAAAAATACCTCAATTTTTCTAATTTTTCCAAATTAACACCCCCCAGCTCCCCCAAAGAGAACGGATCCGTTCAAATTATGTCAATCACGTATCTAGAACTTGTACTTATTCTCCCCATCAAGTTTCATCCCGATCTCTCCACTCTAAGCGTTTTCCAAGATTTATGTTTCCCCCCCCCCCTCCAACCCTTTATGTCCACGGATCCGATTTGAGTCGAAAATGGAGCATAGAAGACATAAGATCCTTCTATATATAAAAGATCCGATCACCTATTCATATGATAAAGATACCCCAATCTTCACATTTTCCAAGAATTCCGGTTTTCCCCTCCAACTCCCCCAATGTCAACAGATCTGGTCGAGACTTGAAATAAGAGCTCTGAGACAAGTTCCTTCTAAATACCAAATTTCATTAAGATCTGATCACCTGTTCGTAAGTTACAAATGTCTCTCTTTTTCTAATTTTTCCGAATTATTCCCCCCCCCCCAACTCCACCAAAGAGAGCGGATCCGGTCCGGTTATGTCAGTCACGTACCTTGGACTTGTTTTTATTCTTCCCACCCAGTTTCATCCTGATCTCTCCGCTTTAAGTATTTTACAATATTTCCGCCCCCCGCCCCCCGAATGACGCTGGATCCAATCGGGATTTAAAACAAGAAATCAGAGTTACGGGGTATTTCTAAATATGAAGTTTCATGAAGATCCGATCACTCCTTCGTAAGTTAAAAATCCGTCATTTTTTCTTATTTTCCAGAATTAACCCTCCCCCCCAACTCCCCGAAATAGAACGAAACCGCTCCAATCATATCAATCACGTATCTAGAACTTCTGCTTATTTTTCCTACTGAGTTTCGTCCCGATCCCTCCACTCTAAGCGTTTTCCAAGATTTTAGGTTCCTCCCCCCCAATGTCACTAGATCCGGTCAGGATTTAAAATAAGAGCTTTGGGACACGATATCCTTCTAAATATCTGATTTCATCTAGATCCGATCACCCGTTCGTAAGTTAAAGATACCCCATTTTTCTAATTTTTCAGAATTCACCCTTCCCCCAACTCCCCCAAACAGAGAAGATCCATTCTGGTTATGTCAATCACGTATCTAGGACTTGTGCTTATTTTTCCCACCAAGTTTCATCCAAATCCCTCCACTCTAAGAGTTTTCCAAGATTTTAGGTTCCCCCCTCCAACTCCCCCCAACGTCACCGGATCTGGTCGGAATTTAAAATGAGAGCTCTGTGACACAATATTCTTCCAAACATCAAATTTCATTAAGATCCTACACCGGTTCATAAGTTAAAAATAATTCATTTTTCTATTTTTTCCAAATTAACCGCCCCCCCCCCCGATAGTCAAATCGAGAAAACGACTATTTCTAATTTATTCTGGTCCGATCCCTGATACGCCTGCCAAATTTCATCGTCCTAGCTTACCTGGAAGTGCTTAAAGTAGCAAAACCGGGACAGTCAGACAGACCGACAGATTTGCGATCGCTATTTGTCACTTGGTTAATACCAAGTGCCATAAAAATGGAGCCAAAATAAAAGACAAGAATGCAATGAAAATCTGCTATCGTCTGATAAAAAAATGTGCATCTAGGGACAGGACGATTCTATCAAACTGAGATACAGAAAGTAGCACATGATATCCAATGAGAAAGGAAAGGTTAAAAGAAAGACAAGGACAAGACTCACACTTATTCTGGTTGTTATAGTCTGATCATAGCAAAAACACTAACAAGGCCCTGTCAGAATTCACACATATGCCCCTGGAATTCACTGTTGAAGTAGTTTTGATTGTAATAATAGCAATTTTAATAAGCTATATGCGAATACAATATATTCTCATCAGTCCTTAACGATAAAAGTCATTAAATTAAGCTAGAAACGATTAAGGAGGTAAGCCCTTGAAGAAGGGCTACGGCCAGTAAGACCAGGAAACAACCGTTTATTCCTTACAAATTATGTCTCCGTATAACATGTCAGATTTTAAAGTACAAAAAAGCCATTTAAAAAGATCTAGAAACCAAACCGAAAAACTAAAAAAAAATTAATGAAAATATCAAGACACGGGAATAACGTTACATAGATTCAAATGTAGCGTGGAACCCCCTTTAAATACAGCCATGATCTAAATGCATCACATGCCTTTTTGTTTTTCTTTTGTTACTTTTGATGTATTGTACCACGTAAGTTATTTAGATTCAAAGGTTATTTAGTTTGAAATAACTTTATGAGAAAGCTAGAATAAAACTTGTAATTTAAAACACAGAAATACAGAAATAATCCAATTTGAACTATGAAGCTTCAACTAGAGTAACCTTAATCCTAAGCAAAAGACCTTATGATGGGCTTATCATGTCAAATAAATGGTGTTAAACAGACACATAGAATTATATACCCAACAATCACTAACTATGTCCTTCTGGCTTTGGTACCTCAGATGTCCATACTAGGCAAAAGGGTAGTTTGGCCTGGCTTACTCTGGATAAAATTACACGAAAAGAAATTTATGGAGACTCAGTATCTCTTTTATTTTTTTTTAGCTAAAATCTATAGAACCTTGAAAGTTGTGTAAATCATATGCTTTTGTTAAGCTTATGCTACTTTTGTCGTATTTTACTTCTTCACTGTCGTGAAGAAGCCTCTAGAAAAAAAAAATTATAGTTCATTGTAGAAAAAAAAAATCAGAAAAAATTTCATTGATATTAAATAAAATCACCAGATTGACTTTTTTCAAAATCTAGGGATGGGGCATTTTTGTTATCTTTTTAATTTTTCAGTGAAAATACCAAAAAAGTATTTTTCAATGAAAACACTCAATTGAAAATCTATGGGGAGGGGGTCAAAAATCAAGAGTGGGGGAACATGTGTACTCCCCAGCCTTTCAATTCAAACCACCGATGCTGATTACATGACCAAGTAAAAATATCTAATTAGAATCCAAGGACTGAATATTTAAACTTTTCCAAAAAATGTATATTCAAGGACAAAAGTGTAACCGTTTTCCAAAATTAAAACTTTGAAAGGAATTTGAGATAGCGTTCCTTCTTACTCAAAGTCTAGTTTCCGGTACGTTCAAAACACATAATATTGGAACAAAAATACTTTTCATTCACTTCAAACTCCACCCACACAGGTTCCTTTTATGTTATGCTAGTGAAATTTAGAACTGAGTTTTCCAATTAAACATGACTGTTTTTTTTCTTCAAAAAGAAAACAAATAAAGATTGGCATTTCTTATGCTGAATGGAAACAAGAAAACAGTAATTTCCATTTTCTTTAAGTCCATCACACGTCGTCCAGATAGTAAGGCGGTTGAAACATTTAAAAGGTTGAAAAACGATGCCACACACCATCATGGTGATCCTCATCACGGGACACATACACAATTTTACCTTTTTAAACCTTATATACGATGATCCAAGTTTAAAACTTTAATAAAACGAACAACAACTACAAAAAATCAAGTAAATATACAATTTAAAAGAATCATTTAAATGTTTTTCAAAATATTTGAAGGGAATAATTTAGTTTTTTCCCAAAGACTTCATTTCCAAAGAATTTATTTCCTAAAAAATAATCTAATTTTCTTAAATTAAAGATTCAGAAAACATCCCAAATATAATTTTGTCGCATTATAAATCTTGTTTCCGGTACAGTCATAAAGCTAAGACTTTTATCCTTTTTACGTCCAAAAATAAAGAAAAGAAAAAATAAGACAGGATTTGAAATACATGATGGATGGCTACTCTCAAGACTAACTATAAGTTTTAGCGTTTTCTAAACAAATCAAGTGCGCATTGAGTTTAATGTTTATGCGCTAAAAAACAGGCTAAACTATTCAATATACAGTTTGATATGAGATACTCTTGGTATCACGATAAAGGTAAAAGAATATAAAAAAGGACTGAAAAAAAACGACAACAACTTAAAATGTGACGCCGTGATAACAAGCGTCCAGGCACCGAAGGATCGGCTCTTACTGCAAGAGTGAAAAGAGTTAAAGAGCCAACAAACAATTAACGAATCGGTCTTACATGCACGGAGATACTGACAAATGAATATGCTTAGCCAGCTTTTTGTCCCTCCCTCAGATCGCTCGGTTCGTAGCCTAGCTTCAATTTCTTTCGCTCAGCTGACTAAGTCAACAGCTCGGGCCTTCGCCCTCCACTCACTTGTCATCGTGACGTTACATTTCCGGTTTTAGATGTTGCTTTGTTCTTTTTTTTTAAGTCTTAAACAAATGCAATTACATTATAATTTCAAAATTGAAAAAACAGAGATTCAGTTTCGTTTTTGTTTGTTAAATTTCAGCGTTTTCTTAAAATCAAAAAGCAAAATAAGTAAATCAATAAAATAAAAAAACCGTATAAAACGCAGGAAATGATTATTATGCGATTCTAGTAAAAGTGAGTTTTATACCTTCAGTAAGATGTAAAAAACAGATTAATGAAATTCATCATAATAATGCCTTATAAGATTTTCGTAGCTAGCGTTACTATTTACTGATTGGCATCGTTTTTTCGTTTTCGAGACGAACCTGAGATCGCTTTTTTTTTTTATCAGATTCCACGTAGTATTTTGGCTACACTCCGTGGAATCGTAGTAAAAAAGTGTGTAAAAATCAAATTCAAAAGACATACCTCGAAATATGTATCTATATATTCAGAAGCGACCAAATTCAAAAGACATACCTCGAAATATGTATCTATATATTCGGAAACGATGAATTCCGACTTGGGCTTGTTTTGGCAGTAAACAACATACATCATAAACTTCCGCTCATGTTTTTTGAAGAGAGGGCCTAAATCAGCTGGATTCTCTACACACTTTTCCAATGCGGCAAGAAAAACACTGCAAGTAATAGAAGAAGCATTAGAACAATTAAAAAAAAACTATGCATAGCGAAGGCATAGATTAGTTAAAAGTGTGATACAGCAACATTAGCCAATTCACAATATTGTAGGGGTGCAAAGATTTTTCTTCCATTTTGGGTTATTTTTCAAAATCTATAGCGAACGAGATAATTCCGTTCTTTCAATGAAAACACCAAGAAAGGCATTTCTTAAATATCTGAGGTGGCAATTTACCCTCCCCCCAATTGGTGCCAATGAGTACACTACTCCGCCAATGACCCCCATCCCAAACCAAATGTGTATACAAACATATAATACAAAGATGTATTATGACTGATTGGAAAAAGCAAAATAGGGAGACATTTCATTACCTTGCTCGGCGTAATAGACCCATTTAAAAAAGGGGGGACTCGGGTATTCAATATGTAAAAAAAGCCATCTGTAGTACCTAAGTACGATGCGTTTTGTAAGTAATTACAGACTCTAAGCGAAGTACCTCTTTTCTACTTTGAACTAGTCTAGGCTGATATTCTAGGCACACTCATCATAATTTACGAAACCTTAGCTTTTGGCAAACAGCATTTGATAAAGCCATCTACCAGCGATCATTGAAGAGGCGTCTTATTTGGCAGGTATTTTCAAATAGTGAGGTATGGGCTTTCTATTCAGAAACAAGACTGGCCAAACTGTATTTATAATATGGAAGAAACTAAAATTTACATACTATTGAAAAAACGTCTTTAATACCGAGCGCAACGATAGAGAGAAATTAAGGTCCGTTTACTAATATTGAGATTAAATTAGGGCTAAATTGAGCCTATCAGAATTTTTGATAGAATTCTTCAGTCAATCAGAAAATCCCATGAGAAATACGACTAGCTCAAACTAGCTCTAGCTAAATATCAACCTTAGCAAAATATCGTTGGGAATTGGCCTTTAGGCAGTTAGTTTTTACTTGGAGTACAGAGTCAAGCAATTGTAACTACAAAAGCCATACCATAATTGCTAATATTTTTATATAAAAAGACCTTAATACGGTATCAGCAATCAGTGGTCCTATTTTATGAGGTCTCCGTGCACCTTGTCTTTGCTGATAAAACGCAAGACTTAATTAAGTTATGCTTCAACCACAAGAACATAGCGCTCAAATACAAAAAAAAAACTATCTTTGAACCGTTCAGCCCGCTTCGTTAAAAGATAATATTAATTTATCATGCGAAGTCTGCCTACGGGAAATCTAAATTCTCTTGGATTTCTTAAAATATCTTTACTGGCTCCTGGGAGTATAGCAATATGAGTTCTTTTTGTACCATATTCGTTACTTAAGCTGTATGTGCTTTTAAAACAAACTCGAGAAATCGTTACCGAATTTTTGTCTCAATTATTTCCTAAAAACTGAAATTTTGACACTATATTAATGAGTAATTCCTTGTGTTTATTTCTTAAAAAAATATTTTATTTAAAGTTTCTCTTTGGTTTTCATGTGATCTATTACATCATCAAATCTTCACCATTTAGAGGTCCATTACGGTGGAGCCTTGATACATCGACGATGGAATTACTGAAGTTATAACGATAGGTTCACATGACTCAGTTAAAATTCAAATTTTCTAGTTGACTTTAATTTTATCACTTTTTACTGCTACCTTCGCTGCATTATAGCCTACGAAAAAAAAATGAAAATTGACTGTGTTTGAAAAAAGGTAGCATTTTATATTTGAAAAAAAAATCATGGTTATAACACTTTATTACTAGCTTGCTAGCAACCGCTGCAACTCGGATTCATTGACGTAAAAATCTATTAAAAAGAACATTTTCTTTTACACAAATTATTGTACATAATAGAAACTGAAAAGATATTAAATGTTGATTTACTGACCTATAGGTTGCCTCTAAAGTAATCAAAAATAATGTTTACCAAGCTCTTTAAATAAGATGACTTGAATTGTAGACGTACTTTATCGAAATGGAGTATAGCATTATTCCAATTTCTAACTATGAGACTGATAGCTTTTTTAATTCAAAAATTAAAAACCAGTATTCATTGATATAAACATTACATAACACTCCATTCAGATAGTCCAACTGGAATTTCTATTTCGTTGTTTTTATGTGGTTACGTTTTGAGGAACAAACTGTCAATCCAACCTGAATTCTTGCTGCGTATTTACAACGACCTAAATTTGTGTTAATGTTGTTTTTCTTGAGACGCTCAAGTACTCTAAATATATCCGACTTTCTTTCGCTGCAATAAAAAACAAAATGGACATGGCTTTAATTTGATCTATTTTCCTCAGCTTAAGTTTTAATGACATATTGGCTTTACAACTGCTTCCTAAATCCTAATCTTGAGAAATTGTAAAGCATAGGGAGGACTTGATGACATTCATACAAATACGTAAGGCTAGAATTTAGTGGGGAGGAGGTCAAAGGAATATACTCAAATGGTCCTTTCTAGCTATGTGCTTGCCATCTATTTATACAGTTTTCTCAGCTTCGCACAGCTTTTGTGGTTTCTTCAAGTTACGTCACTAAGCCAGTCTATTACAACTATGTAATTTAGGCAATTGTGTACCCATTTAAAATGATGTCACTCTTACACCCAAAGGTCGTATCAGGGACGGATTAAGGGGGTGACCTTACCACAAGATTTTTCTGGAGCCCTCATTCCTTTTTTTAAATCTTTTTTAAAAATAAACTGGCCAATTTGATAAATTATTGGCGTCCTTGTCACTTTGCCCCCCACCCCCAAAGATATTGCTCTTGATTCACCTTTGGGTCGAATCTAACATTTCCACACTTCTGAAATAGCGGAACCGCTTAATAGGGTTTGTAAAGTTGTTCTCAAAGGTAGGATCGGCACGGCAATGTATGGTCTGTCACAATTGATTTTTCTCATCTCAATCACTCTTCTGATCTTCCTTTTGAGAAAGGCTTAGGGAACGTTTTTTTTGGCAATTATCTTGGAAGTATAAATTTTCAGATAAGACCTTTGGGCGTGACAGCAATGATAGCTCTTTTTAATGACTGAGATGTGTATCTAGATAAACGATAGATAGTTCCCATTCCCGGATTAGAGTTCTATCATTCAAAAGCGTAATCTCATTTCCTTTGTCGTCTGAGTTCTCACTTTGACTGTCTGTATCTAAGAAAGCTTTTTCCCATGGAAAGCCGTCAGGACTAGTATCCTTTTATAACTTATCGTCTTTCTCTCTGCGCTGTTGCGCTTACAAGATTGGTCCTTCAAAAGAGAAAGTTGGCTTTGGAATCTCAGACCGATCACTTTAGGCAATCGATACTGGATTTTATCTTAAAATACATTTATAGCTATCTCACCGATCTTAAGCCGGCTCAATTTTACATTCGTGGTAAAGAAAAAAATTACATAATCAAGAATAAGAAGGAGAGAGAAAAAAGGAACTACAGCATAATCACTACATTAAAATATTAAAACATTTGCAAAGCTGGAGAAGGTCAGCTGGAGAAGAAAACAAGGCTACTTGGAGCCGTCGAGCCTTCTTTTGTATGTTCAAGACCAGAATAGAAAAATATTTAAAAGGTGCTAAACCTAGGGGCAGAGGATAACAATGAAGGGCATCATAAAAACAAGGAAAACTGATACACAAGACGTAACAAAAGGCAAAACGAATTATAAGCTTTATAAGATGAGAACTGAACAGAAGCACCACTTTTAGAGCTATTTCAGTATTATGAGAATGCAATACTGGTACTTTTCAATTGGCAAGCTTGCATATCTATTTTGCATTGATGTGATATACTCTGAATCATGATGCACGTTTTTGTGCAAGGTCTTACCCAGGGGGAGGAAGGGTTGGAGGATGTGATCATTAAAAGAAAATAAAGGTAGCACTCAATAAAGGAACTAAAATGTAAACTATCCACTATGTCACTCTGTTTACAGGGAAAGAGTGAAAAATACCCTTCAAATAGCTTCAAGGGGTCCTCCACCAACAAGTTTTAAAATCCTGGCTCATATTGCTGTTAAATGAGGCTTCAGGCACTTTTCGTTGAAATTTTCGTCCGGCAACCTTGTGTCCTTGCATATGAATTTTAATCTTAACATTTGTCACTTTTAACTTGACATATATAAGGCTACAAAGCCAACTAATGGACTTTGTGCTTCGTTTTTAAATAGCAATTAAGTCAGTATCGAAATTTCCTGAAAAATAAGGGAAGCAAGACGGTACCCATAAGGCATTTGTAAAACCCCATACTCAAATCATCATAATATATAAAAAAAAGTTCTTTTTTAGTTTGAGCTGCATTTGTATTGTAAAATAATAGTTGGATTTTAAAATCGGATGTGTCATATATGTTTCCATTCCACACTCATAAGAACAGCCAAAACACCCATAAATATACAACAACAACAAGATAACTTACTCTCGGTGCCAATCATAAATTTGTTCAATATTTCCAAACACAATTTTCCCTTTCCCTTCCCTCAAGTCATCTGGCATTTGAGTATCACTCTCAGTGTCAAGCATCAATTTGAAATATCCTTCTATCACTAAACTTAAATCTTTCACATAATCACGCTCAGTCTCTATTAATTCTTTCATAACATAAGTTCGTTTGGTTAAAGCACGTTCACCGTCCGTTTCGGTGGAGCTTGTTCGGGCTGAATCACTAGCATCACTAACAATGTCTGAAGAAGGCCGAGACTTGTCAATACTCCGAGATCGTTCATTTGTACTACAGTCGTGCTCCGTTTCAACCTTCGATGATTCACCGCCATCTTCCTTCAAAATCAAACAATACAAATAAATAATTATTTAAACCACAATACTCTTTTATATGATTCTGGTAATATGAGCGTTTCCCCAATTGTAAATTTCATTTAATTTAAATCAATTTTAATTCTTTTTGTTTAGCTCCGTTCCAGCTCTTATAGAAACCAGAATTAGTCCCATAATATGCCTGACTTGAAACAAAAGAGACAAATTATACATCAACCTTATAAATTCTTTAGATAATTGCAGTGTTGCCAGATGAACACATTTTATGTCAAAAGGACACATTTCCATGTGCCGGGACATAGTGACGTAAAAGGGCAAAAAAGTCACAAATTTTAGAAATTTGGGACATAAAAGGGCAAAAACGGGACACGTTTTGTAAATTTGTGACATAAAACAGAGCGTTTCTCAACTGGATATATATATTTTGGTAAGAAAATATGTCACTTTTCACCAAAGTAGTGCTTTTTCTCGGTATTTTTTTTCTGCGCATCCAGATTTTGCCAGAGATGTCGAAAGTAAACAGTTTTCTCCAAAGAAAGGGATTTATATTTTAATATGAGTTTCGTGCTTCCACACTGTCATTTTGTGTGCATTTTTAGTTGATTTTTTTCGTTTTCGTTGTAATTGATGTTAATTGGCCAATTTGAAAGGGTTTTACAAAGCGACTTTTGGTCAATAAGACAACTAGTAAAAAAAAAATAACCTCTAGTTTTTGAGATTTCAATATGGACAACATTTCAGCAAAAAATGACACATTTTGGGATGCTCAGGGGCCACATTCATGGACCAAAAAGTTGGCAACCCTGGTTAGTTGTTTTCCAGGCCCTTTATAGTCGTTTATTCTTACTACTATCGTACTCAATTTCATCCAGCCTTCAATGACTGACTATAATCTTCGTTTGAATGAAATAATATGAATATAAGCATTTAAATTACCACCCTGTTTTTAGTAATTTTGCTGTTTTAAATGTTTTTACAATGCACCCTCTTTAACTTTTCAAGCGGGAATTTAAACCAAATTCCAATGCTAGCCCGATCTTCTGCTCTGATGATAAACATCTTATAAATATAGCCAAAACTTTTAAATATTACGATACTTTGTAAGATCAAACGGGGCACAAAAATTTAAAAGACCCGCTGAGCTCTTATGCAAAAACATTCAAATACCAGGAAATGAAAATACATACGATTGGTATTCAGTTCATTTCTTCGGTATTTTAATGAAAACAGCCATATTTAAGCTACCTTTTTTAACTAACTCAAAAACAAAAAAAGGTGTTCTGCTTTAATATTAAATACCTTATAAATATAATAACATTTTTAAATATCACAGCCCTTTCTAGGACGAAAATGCAGCACAAAAATCCAAAAGTTTTGCTTAGCTCTTCAGCAAAAAAAAAACAACCAAAAACCAAAAAGAAATCAAATACTGCAGAGTAAAACACATTGAAAAAAATTAAGCTAAGTTTTTAATTAAACTCCAAAGTTAACACCAAATTCTGCAAAAAAGGAAAAGAAAAATAAATAAAAAAATACCTTTAAGCAAAAACACACACAATGCTTATCCGATTATCCTATACATCTACTTTGCTTTTAGGTAGAAAAAACAGCAAAAAAACTTTTAAGCTTAGATTTTAATCTAATTCGAAGCCTAACATGACATAAAAATTATGTCTAGCTTGCCAGCAAAAAAATAAAATAAAAGATAAATGTAAAGCAATAATACAAACAATCATTACCTGTACGTTTGTTTAGAATTCTAATTTTGAAGCCTTTTAAGCTAAGCTTTTAACCAAACTCCAAAGTTAAGACGACATTTTGATTTAATATTGCAACTAAATTCTCTGCCATGATATTTTGTAGCATTAAAATAACCTGACTTTTCATTCATTTGAAAAGTTATCCTCGGCTCTGTGGCGAATTTCTTTAGTGTACAGGTTAAAAAAAAAAAAAGAAAAAAAAACTGTTAAGCGATACGTTTATCAAACTCAAAGGCTAACATCTCATTTTGCTTTAATATTGACCACCGTATAAAACAACAATAACCTATTAATATTAAAATTTGTATACACAAAAAAAAATGGCTCATCCAAGCATCAAGCCATCAGACACTGAAATAACTGTTAATATTCCTCCTACATCTTACTCTGTTTGGAACTACTCTTTACAACTTCCAATGAATCTCCTCTTCACGTTAAATCTTTTATGATTTTTTGGTAGTAAACCATCCGTAAGACGTGACTTAGTCATGTTAATTTTTTTTTTATTTGTTTTAGCCGAAGGAAGTGGACTCAAACTAAACTTTTCGTACAACTTACTGTTTGACATGTGGTCGATCAAACGAGTCCCTAATGCTATTTTTAAACAATTCCATTGGAAGGCAGCTAAATATATTCCTCCACCTTTGGAAGCTCGCACGTTTCAGAATCATACTTGAATGTAGTATTGTAACCTTAGTACTAAGCCTACCTTCCTATTCTTCCAAACTTTTTTCAACTGCAAAAACATCCTATACTTTGGCTATTCTAATTTTTGCGTCACGAACAACCCAATACACACGCCTTATCAACAATGCCGTCTAGTTAGTGAAGCTATCAAATCAGTCAATTTTATCATTAACTAAAATCACATCTATATCCTTATTCCTTCACAGTTTAAGAGACTTAGTCTCCATTAGCATCAATTTTTAAATCTATTCTCGCACCCTAATTCCTAAAACCCACAAAATGCAAATAAAAACAGTGATTTAGCATCAGTTCTGTTCATGCTAATTATTTAAAAAATATATACTTTTTGAACACCCGGACTCCTAGCAGTATCTAGAGATGAACCTTAAATAAGAGTCCCTTATTTTATGGATTTTTCAAATTTTATCAGAAGAATATTTCCTAGGATTCCCAGGCTCTACACAAGGCAAAGCGTGAGTAGAGTATCACATAGAAACAAGCGATCAAAATAAAAGATGAACATAAATTCAAAATACCTGACAAGCTTCTATAAAACTCATTTAATAGTTCCTTTTCTTACTTTATCTTATTAAATTCCGGAGAACATGGAACAAGAAAAGAATGGTGACGTAGATATAGGACAAAATATTTACTCAGCAAAGGAGAGATCAGGTATCATTCAAGGGATATAATCAAAACAACAATGTTTTCGATTTGACCTGATCGCTCACGATCAGGCCAAAATGAGCATGCAGAAAAAGTATACCGACATAAAATGATATTGTGCGAGAAACGAAGAAGAACAAAAAAGAAGCAAATATCGAATTGAGAAATAACGATTTTTGGGTCCTCAAAATGAGGTGAAGGTTTACACATCGTAATTGTTATATTGACAGCTTTGTATTCGCTTATAATTAAGGGGTAAACATATCACTGCATACTCTTTTATATCTTGCTTTGGTTCACATTTTAGTACTCATCTCACTAAAGGTTTTAGTAAAGTGATAACGTTATAACGCGACAAAGAGGACAAATCTAATCCTCTAGATTTTGTCTTTTATATACTGATAGCTTTAACAGCTAATGGGTTAACTTGCCAATGTTATCATGTTAAACATTCAGCTTTTTTTTCTCTGTATCTGTGCACTTCAAAGTGGAAAGAGCATTTTGTCTTAGCTGTTTAACCCTTCTAAAAATCTCCTGAGACTTGTCTGGTATTCAGAATGTATCGAGATAGATGCATCACTTAGACCTACTGCCACCGACTCTTGCTGTCATTTTTCAATCTCTTACAATAAAAAACACATTAGGGTCCCTGGAGAGGATGGCATCCTTGTGAAGACGGACATATCATGCCGCCCCCTCTCTCTCTATCTTATTCCAGCTGATATACTTGCTTACTGAGGAGCAGACAAAGAAGTAATATCCCAGACAGGAGGATCTCATTACTGGTGCTGGTCTACGAAAAGGGCGATAAGGCGGTCTATTAGAACTATCAATGTATGTCACCGTTAGGATGAACAATGAATGTCTTTTCTACAACGAATCTAAACCACATGAAAGACTACCGAGACAACCTAAAAAGACAAGATAAACTTACAGTTTCGGAGATAAGCTATAGTTTTCAGGCCTGGTAGGGCTGCCAAGAGCATACTCGTATTCTTGCCCTCGACTTCGTTGGTGCGTTGGATTCCCTTATGAGAGCCAACCACTGAAAGATCACGGAGAAGGATACCAAGAGAGCTGATCCAGCTACTTAAAGAAGCCTATAGATTTACAGTTATGCGAGTCCTAACTCCCAATGGCGAGACAACAGATTTTGACATTGATCCAGGAGTCAAACAAGGGTGTTCCCTTTCTTCAGTCCCTTTTAGCCACATTATTCACTGGACAATGACACGTCCCCTTTGTACTTATATGTGTTTGTAGCCAGGTAGAAAGACGCCAATCTAATTGCCCTCACAGACCTTGACTTCGCAGACAATTAGGCCTCTTGATCAGTACATTTGAGGAGCTCCAGAAAATAGATAATGATGTTTACTACCTATCGAGGAAATATTGTCTTATCAGCAGCAAGGAAGGACTAAAAAGGATGAAAACAACTACCCAGAATGATTCAGCTATTCAACTGGAAGACGACGCCATAAATACCACGGAAGAGTCCACACCACAGGCCTAACCTATCTCCAAATGGTGGCGCAGAGACCAACATTACAGAATGACTAGAAAAAGCATGAGAGGCATTCATAAGTATGAAAAAGTCCTTTGGAGAAGGTCAGAAATCATTATAGAAACTTAACGTCCGATATACATACATCGTAAATACGTCGTACATACATGGTAATGTAATACATCGTCCGATGTATTCTTCTGTACGCCAGTAAAACTTAGCCTCTAAAACCCGAAGAAACTCGCTCCCTAGAAGCATTGGATCATCGTTACATGGGTCATATTGTACGGTTCAGTTAATGGTCTAGCATATCAAACATTGTGTTTTGAAGGAGCCGCGCCCAAAAACACCTCTCTCAGTAATCATAAAAAAACAATGACTAAAATTCCCTGCATACACGCTACGACGACCAATCAAAACCATATTTAGCACTTTCTTCAACTGTTACCCTCTTCCAAACTGAAAACGGAGATCTGGGGATAGAGGAAGAATCACTCGCCAACATTCCAACATTTCATAGGCCTTTTCATGTCATAAAACTCTTGGACAGCACAGGTTTATCGTATGCATGGAATGGAGGTGAGGGCCCAATCTCAGATCACAAAGTTCTTCTAAAGATCCAATTGAGGCTGGAAGATCAAGAAATCCAGAAATGGTGGAGCGACCTTCGCCAGCCGGAAAGCTTAAGTTCTTACTATAAGGTGAAATAAAATATGATGAAGTGTTTTATTTTAAGTTATTGATTCCAAAAGAACCCCTGAAGTCATGGATGCAGGTGCGAGGAAACTGTCTTCCTCTTTATAATGTTCGGAAAAATAGGTGTTATAGGTTAAAAATGCGGTGTACTTGCCCAATTTGCGGTGATTTTGATGGGCTGGACCAGACTCTTTTCAGGTGTCAGTGGCTAAATGAGGTAAGAGGGAGCTTTCTTGTGGCAGGTGGTTGTGAGCCCCTTCTTTGAAGTTTGAAGTCGACGTCCAAAGTAAATATAGTAGCAGTTGGAAATTTGGTCCGGAACGGTCTTATTATTCGAAAGTCGAGTGTTACAGGATATAGTGTGTTTGTTGTTGTATATGTATGTATACGGCCTGAAAAATGGCTTTAAATACAGTCATTCATTCCTTCATTCAAAATTAATCTTGATTCTTAGGATGGCTTTCACCGACGCAAACTTATTAGAATAAGGAATGGCTGAAGCTCACACAAGAGGCTGCCGGTGACAGATCGTGTAGAATAAAGTCAGTGAATCTGGTCGTCCGCTAGCACTAGGGATTGGTCTTCGTTTGGTTTTTGCCAAAAGTACAGTAAGTAAGCATGCTTTGAAGCAGGTTTGAACGGTTTCTAAGTGCATCTATATTACATTACGCTCAAACGTTGAATGTAACTCAACTTAACAATTTTCACATAGAATCAACCCCTGTCACTGTAGTCGTGCATAATTTAAATTTTTCCACAAACGTGACTTTAAAATGGTTTTTAACTCTTCTCGGTAAGAAAAAATTACATCGTTTGTTCTTTTCATTGATCTACTTTTTGCATTTATTTATTATAACGTTACTTAGCATATGAATTATTCACGGTTGAAAAACAGAACAATTAACCGTTTGTCAAGTAATCCAATTTCCTGAATGGAATAAGGGATAAGACAGTGAATTGGCACCCTACAATATCATAAAAAGGGCACAGCTCTGAGTGGTAATTTATGTCTATCCAAGGAAATGAACCTAATAAGGAAAATAGAAAGGAAACAAGGAGTTTATCCAGACAGACATGCGAGAGTCAATACAAATTATCTTGGGACACTCTTTAATAACGAGTAATTTGTTTACAATATAGAATTTATTTTGTGATACAGGTTTACATTTTTCAATCTTTTGTTTGTAGCTTTAGAGGCTTTATTTGCTAAATTCCAGAAAGCTCAAGAGATATTTGGTATGTACGGCTAGGCCGTATTTTAATAAACTCTGCTGCTAGCATGGCACTAGAAAATCCTAGAGAGGTTTTAAAGGCTCATTTTAAAGGAAGTTGCTACATCTACTCGCTTTTGTAATTAAAAAAAAACAAAATGTAAGATAAAATATATTTTTCAACTGTATATCCTTATACAAGGAACATGTATTTAATTACAAATAATATCAAGTAATTTAAATACATATTTAATCATTTATCTCTGTGTTTGAATTCAAATTAACTTTTTCCAATATTCCTAAATACTTCTACCTATCAAACTCAGTTTTCGAGACTGTTCAATGTTTTTTCGGCTTGTATTTTGTATAGCTAGCTTTTTAAGATGTTGATTTAGAAGAAGACCTATAGGAACACTGTACTGGAGGCCAGCTAGATTTGTAGAGTAAGTGTATGCAAAAACCACAAAAGCTCAGTAGCCAAGGTAAAATTTTTAATTGGTCGTCACTGTTAGTATTCAGGCTTTTGAAGTAAGGAAAGCATTTTAAACTTTTTTAACAGAACTGGAATGAGTACTGAGTGTGATAAAATTAAACTGAAAAGCATTATATCTGTGTCATAAAAACCGGAACATCAGGCACTAGAATTAGGTGGAACGAATGTGTAGAGGTTTTTGAGAAGTTATTAAAATCTTAGTCTATGGTTAAAGCTTTTACTTCTTGTCAGGCAAATAATAACATCAGGTTAAAACATACATTCATGTGGAGATGAGACAGGTGATAAGCATAAAAATAATTAACTAAATAACATCTGATGGCAAGTAGACTTGTCAATGTTCCTTCAACATTAAAAACAAGGTTTGAGAAGCAAAATAGCTTTTAATTGAGATGAGAATAATTTGAGGTCTTTTGGATGCAGTGTGCAACAGAATCAATTTAGAAGACTGAGACTAAAGCGTGAATACGCAAACTGTAAATGGATTTAGGCTAAATTTTTTACTGTCTCAATGCATATAGGCCCGAAGAAAAGGTTTTTGGACATCTACTCCCCAACCGCCTAACCGGTTTGCCTTATTTTGAAACAGAAAAATTGAAATATTTAACAAATGGGGAATGAAAAAAAGTACAATTGTTCACATGGGCTCTTTTTCTGTCTAGATATTTTGAATAAAATAAAAGAAATTGTTGCTAAGAATGTGTCCCACTTATATCTTGCTCTGCTGAGGTTTTTTTTCCTTACTTCTTTAGCTGGTCAGTGATGAAACGTAGATTTGTATCCCTCAATAACAACATGTTTCGCTAAAGATCTTGTTTCAATAAAATGTTTGTACACAATTTATTGCTTTGTCAGGTAAGTGCAGGTGTCTGAAAATGTTTCATTTTCAAGCGTGGTCATCCATCAGAGGCTTATGATTTTTTTAAGTAAAAGGAGATCCAGGAGAAAAAAAAAGAAGAAAAAAGCGTATTTTCACAAAAACCCTTGATGGTAGTGAGTCAGAGACGTCAGAAGAGGGTGTAAACCTCCAATTCAACCTGAGGATTGCAGCAGTCGGGATATTGAAGTCATTACAGAACAACCGCTTAGAAAAAGAACTCCGAGTAGATTTCTTTAAGAAAAAGCCAAGTTAACTTTATCAAAGGCAAACTGATGATCTCATAGTGGACTACATAATTGAAGAAATGCGGTCTCTTGTGACTGTGAAGAAAAAAGCTTTCGAAAACCTTGGGCAAGTCTTGGCTCCTTATGCAAAAATTATATGTCGAGACACCCTGTCTACTTGTATAGACAAGTGGTTCCTAGAGATGATGACAATTATGAACAAGAATTTACTGACTAGGATTATGTGCGCATTACAGCAGATATATGGGCTGCAAATAATAGAAGCTACATTGCCGTTACCGCACACTGGTGAAAGGATGAACTTAACCGAGGATCAGCTCCAATCACTCGTTAAAGATTCAGAGGCAGACATGATTATTTCTTCTTGGGCCGATCATTTTAACAAGACTCACAAAGCATATGGTCTCTTGTACACCAAAATTATGACAACTGACAGACAATGGCAGTAATTTTTTGAAAGCTTTCAGGGAATTTGCATATCCAGTCAGTCCCACAGCCACTATGGCTAATAGAAATGATGATAATGGAGATTTTGAAAGCGAAAATGACACCTCCATATTGAAAATTTTCTTCACTTGCAGACACAGAAGTGGGATGAAATAGAATAATTTAGAAGTGAATGCACTGGCGTTATGCGAGCCAAACGCTGAACATTTTGCTAGTAAAAATAGTGGAACAGCCATGTCAAATGTAACGTGTAAAAACATGTACCATGCTTCAATGGGGAAGTGTCAAACACTATGGAATGCGACGACGCAGTACTCAAAAGCCTCTGATAAGTCCAAGACTTAATGTCAAAGCAGCTGATTGTTCCCAATGCAACTCGGTGAAATTCTCGACGCGATGCTGTGAAAAGGATTATCGAAGTGCGGAACCAGATTGGACAGGTTTACACCAAACTAAACCTACCACAGTTGAAAGCGATTGAGCTTGAGTTTCTCACGCAAAGATAACTTAGCCTGTCACAAGGGCACTTGACATACTATAAGGGTACAAGAACTGTTTTCTTGGGACACTGTTGCCCACGTTGATCGCACAGAGAAAGAAAATGATTGACATGAAACAAAAACACTATCAAGCACGCACAAGCTCTTGTGGAAGCGACCTTGGAGGGTTTAGAGAACCGGTTTGCACATACTTTTGCAATGGAGCTAAGTGAACCTACTTTCAAGGAGCTAGCAATAACTAGTGGATGCCACCCTGGCTTCAACGGAAGATGGATACCGGAAGATATTCGTGACGGCATCATTGATGTGATTTATGACGAAATGAAACATGTTTTGCTAGCCAAAGCTGATGATCATTTGACTGATTACGATGCCCAGTACAGCGAAGTGACGTAGATCGATTTTATGATGTTTTTACTTTGGACAATGATGGTGTTGACACGACCACGGTTTCTTCTTTTGGCTGTAACATGAAAATTCAGTTATTGAGGTTCAAAGACGAAAAAAACCGTTCGGTGGAGTCCTAAAAAGAACATCCAGACGTTTCAAGTGTTTTCCAAAAGGTGGAAATGTATGGTACTGCCATATCATTACCAGAACGGTCTTTTCTGTTTGAGGTTCAGTTTTCACTACTAAAAAGAGTCAGCTTGGAGATAAGAGGTTGGAGAAACTTCCGTTGTTAAAAGCAAACTCCAAACTTTGATTATGAGTTTCTTAAGAATTTTCATCATGAACGGTACACTTTGAGAAAAGGGGTTTTGTAACTAGAGTAATTTGTATTTTAAAAATGTGTTTTGCAATTAAATACTAATTATTTCACTGGCAATGTATTTCCAATTACTATTTAATTACTTTGTGGTATGAATAATTTGTATTTGTAGTCAATTACATTTAAAAAATATTTCCCACAACATTGCAAATGACACATGTCTATATTTGACTGGCACACCCGTATTGCTAAACAATCAATATGCTTTTTCTTAGCGACTGTTTTTAATTTCTGATTTGTCACCTTATGACTTAAAACTAAAGAGTAAAACGATAATTATACTAATGCGTAATTTAGATTTAGATATTTCATAGGGTATATGCAATGGAACATGCCTGGTTGTTACTGAATTATGTAACAATGTAACTAAAGCAAAAGTGAAGTTATTTTGATAACAGATTTTTTGCTCCTTTCGGCGGTCCAGTTGATTTAGAACTTTAGATATGAGCTCAACTACGATAAAGAGAAAGAGGGATTTAGTTTAAACAA
The DNA here is from genome assembly GCF_032884065.1 of Artemia franciscana. Lineage (NCBI taxonomy): Eukaryota > Metazoa > Arthropoda > Branchiopoda > Anostraca > Artemiidae > Artemia > Artemia franciscana. The sequence goes on along the minus strand of NC_088872.1, from coordinate 38,197,703 downwards.
AGCAGTGCAACAAAAACACAAAAACGTAATGGTAATGTAAAGTAAGGTAATGTAACGCAAGGTAATGTAACAAGTACATTACCCTACAAAGACAAATGTGACATTTATAAGGGATAAAACGATTTTTGGACTCCTTACATAGCGTTGTAACCCTCCCAAAATCTCCGCAAGCAGCTTTTATTTTTTCGATTTATTCATATAAAAAAAAGTATTCGCAATCAATTTAATTATTTAAAACTAAAAAGAATAAAAGCATGTAAGAAGAACTCTTAAAAATGAATTGAAAATTAAAAATCCAGTTTTACGTTGCTGATAAAATGAAAAAATTCTGATTAAAATTCAGCATGTTCAAAAAAGCAAAATGCTTCTAAAATAGTCTATCTACTTTTTTAGTGGTTTAGTTTAGAAGCATTGTGTCTAATAAATATCATCGTTTCATAAACTGGGCTTCAGGTTGGATCTCTAAAATCAAAGCATACTACGTAAAAGGTTTTTTGGTTTTCGGGTGAATCTATTAAACGGTGTAAACAGTCGGTAAATAAGCAAATCGGTTGAACTCCAAAAATACCCTAATGGCCTTGAACTTAAAATGGCAATCTCATGTCATTTCTTTATTTTATTTTACAATGTTTCCCTCTTTAGAATTTGAAAGAATCAGTGGATCTCATTTTTTAATAATAGAAAATCTAAAGTGATTCAGAAATATTTCAAAACTTCAGACGATTTCTTTGTACGTTACTAAGAGAAACACTCAAAACGTCCCAAAAAAAAGTTACATTCTAATAGGTCGTGGTACAAGTCTTCATTAAAATTGCCATTGCCTATAATTTTAAAATTGTTTATAATTTCTTATATGTGCATACAATTAGCCTATTCTTTTACATTTTTCTCGATTTCCTGCACGTAACAAAGTAACATCCCTGACCCCCATTTGAAAGAAATTACTACATACGTGCCAATTTGTTAGTACTGATTTTTTTTACTGCCTCTATTGATACTGAAAGGCCAAAATGGAAACTATTTCACAATTTCCTCTTATCATTTTTAAACAGAAGGAAAATTATTTTGCAGAGAAAATAAATCAAATTTATTTAAAAACTTTCCTTCTTCGAATGTGAAAAATATAAACAACTAAACAATAATATCCTGAGCTAAATTAAAAGACCAAGAAGTTATTTTTTTAACAACATCTGGTCGTTTGTTTTATTTTGATTTAATTGAGAAATTTAAGGACGTTTTTTGGAGGGTAAAAGCAATTTTATGCTGTTATGAGCGCTTACACAACCAATATGGTATCATATTTTCTATTTATTTTGTACCTTGGCGTGAAAAATACCTGGGATTTGGATTTTTTTTTTCTTTTTTCAAGAACATTTTATCTCAATCGGCTGTTAGGATAGTCCGTTGTAGAATATTATTTCAAAGGTTTCTACTGGCCAGCAACAGTGTAAGAGGTAATTAACCGGCACAACATTCGGATCAACCAATGGATCTTTAGTTCAGATGAACCAAATGTATCGATGGATCGATGACAAATATAGACAAGGTTTCAAATGATTTTCCAAACTTACTAAGATCAGTCAATAAATATATCTTTAATACTGGACTGATAACTATGTGGAAAGACAAATTTATAAAAGCAAAAAAAAAGATAAAGAGAGGAAGGAAAAGCAAGAGAAGAAACAGGACAGTATTACCATATAGGCTGCAAACTACAGGTATCCAAGCATATAGAGCACCAATGGAGTTTTTTTTTTTTTTTTTTTTTTTTTTTTTTTTTTTTTTTTTTTTTTTTTTTTTTTTTTTGTACAGAGAAAGCTGGGTTTTACGACTGTGAAATACGTTCAACAATAAATGATATATTGAAATTGAAAAAGAAGGCTGTTTACTTCAAATATATAGTTTAAACATAAATCCAATGTGTTGCTCCACATGCTTAATATTCAAGGTGCTTTTTCTGACGTTTCATTTTCACATAAATAACTTTTGGTCTGTGTTACAATAATTTAGTTAAAGGGCCTTTAATTTACGTAAAGCTTTCTGTTTTACGTTTTTTTTTTTTTTTTTTTTTTTTTTTTTTTTTTTTTTTTTTTTTTTTTTTTTTTTTTTTTTTTTTTTTTTTTTTTTTTTTGTCACGCAGCTGTTTGAGAAAAATTGGGAGACAAAGTCAGCACAGCTTAAGGAATATAGCTCCTTATATGGTGAAGTGAAAATATGAGACAGTAGCGTTACATCTACAAAATGGTTACCGCCCCCCCCCCCCCCCAAAAAAAAAGCTGTAAAAATTCCACATAAAGAAAGTACAACAAATTTGCCCTAATGCTTGAAAAGTATAATATACTTCAGAATAAAAGATACCAAGAGCAAAAACTTCAGTTCTTATATCTCATCTTTAAGGTCGTATCGTGTTTTCACGATAGTTGTAGTTTGACATAGAGTGAACAGCGGCGGTTCTAAGCAACTGGAAAAGATTTTCATGTGTATTTATATGCCGTAAAGTAAAAATATGCCTCTTCTAGCTTATTTACTGAGCTTAATGTTAGTAAAACTCAAGTTGTGATTATCCCATGTTAAGATAAATGAAATGTGCGTTTTGCATACTGCAGTAACAGGATATCTCAGTCGGGGGTAGAAAGGGGGTCACTGCTCGCTAGAGCAGCTGCTTTGCATGGTTTAATCCGGCTTTGCATAGAAAAGAAATTCAAAATGACAAAATACGAAGAAGAGTCATAACAAAGGAAAAAGGAGAAAATGAAAATAGAAAGCAAAAGGAACATGAAGTAGGAACCAAATAAACTAATAGGTTTTCACAGGATAAAAACATGCCTCATGATAGAATTCTTCCACATTCCATGCAAACTCTCAGCCTCTGACGCTGCGTGTAGAAGGAATAATAATGAATTAAATCATGAAGTAAGAATAAAAAAAACTTTGGTATTATATCTAAATTAGTCGAAAAACATGTTTGTAAAAGATACTTAGTCTTTAGGAAACCCTAAAACGAGCCAGGCAATCGTGATACCGATGCATCATGAGGTGCAGCCATACTTCTCCCCAGGCTTTCAACAAATAATAGAAGAGCCTTGAAAGCCCATTTTCAGACAAGGAATAGGACTATCTAGGTCAAAAATATATGTAGTAGGTATACGTCCATAAAAAACTATATGCCCCTTTCGGGGTCCCCAAGGCGAAAGGACACACTGGGATATTTTCATAGTTATGCAGGAGAGGAAAAAAGTAATATTCGTGTTTTTTGCAAAAAGATTTATCTCAAGAGGAGAAGTTAGAAAAACCTGTAGATTGTTTCTTGGTGTCTCCCTCGCCCCTCTTTTTACCGGCAGAAATTTGACAACAAAGTTTCAAGGCTGCTAATATTTTTACAGGGAAGGGTTAAGGTTTTGATATTAAGGTTATTTTTCTCTCCCTCAGCACATATGTTGCACATTATACATATGTATTCCACCAAATGAAGAGATGTCAGGGATTGAATCCTCCCTCTATATCTATTTGAAGAATCACACATGGTAATTTTGAATATTTCGCCTCAAAACTGCCTCTTGTTCTAGGATGTAGATACCCCCCCCCCTAAACAGAGATCCAGAAGTCCCTCTACTACTTACTGGTGCACAACTATGCAGTACTTGCATAATCGTTAGTATTTAAAATAAACAGTACACAGTAACCGTTAGTTTATTAATAACAACACATCTGTTTAGGACCAAAATTGCCGCTAAGCGAAAACTGGAATGCAATATAATTACATTTCCAGAATTCAAAAGTGATATTAGATTTGCAAACTTAATTTATCAGAGTTTTCGCTCGGCAGTGTTTGGATTCCATTCGAGCCAAATTATTGTTTTGCGGCACAAAATGGCAGAATCCGACATATTGCTGCGGCACAATTTCTTTTGTTTACATAGAGTCCAGAGCTAGATCTAAGGGATGCTATTTGGGCAAGCGCCCCGGACAGCACGCCCGGGGGGTGGCGAAACAAGCTTAAATTGTAATATTTTTGGGCAAAAATTGTAATATTTGCAGTATTGATGGTGCGGCAGGGGGCGGCAAAGTCTACATTTGCCCCCCCCCCCTGAGAAAAAACTAAACTCTGGATCTGAAAGAGTGTATAATAGCTTCAATTATTATTCAAGTACGCCCTTACTGATGAGTAAAATCACAGATTTGACATGATGAAAGCTGAAAAAAAAATCATTCAAGAGTTATTGGACATGTTGAATGTTCGTGGTGTAATTTTCATTACAATCATACCTTTTTTAAGAACGTTTCCCCCTTTCCCCAAAATCATTAAGATTTTTTTATACTTACTAAATTTTAATGGGTAAATTTAAAATCAATCTATTCTAAAGATATGTAATCAGAGTAAAAAGCAGATGCTCTTGATGTATTCATTCTTACCAAAATTCCGTTTGTAGAGTTGCTATGTACTTATAATTCATTTCAATGAAGATTTGAAAACTCAGTTGGTGCCTAGTTTCAACTAACAATTTTAGTTCATAGCAAGCCCGTTTAAAAATCTCCAAATTACCAAATTAGCTCACCTTTTCACTGGGCGGAATAGTGGGTTGGTTCGTCGATAGTCTTTGATCACTAAGAACTTGCATTGGTGGAGGAAGTTCAACCTAGAAAGAAAATCCAGTCACGAAAGAACGGAAAATGTTTTTTATGAATAATTTTATTTTCAACGTGAATTTCTTTAAAATTAAAAATTATTATTTATTATTAAATTATTATCAAAATCACTAATATAATTTTTTATTTTATCATATTAATTTTATCATATAATATCAATTATCAAGAAAAGAGAAATCACCAATGCTACAGCACAAACACAAAAAAAAAAAAGAGACAGAAGGAGAAAAGGAAGACTGTTTTCCTAAATTAGTGATTAATATAGACCAGCACTTGAATGAGGCCTTAACCCTACTCATCCATACAATCACATAGGTCAAACAGCATAGCCACACACAATCAACCATAAAGAATAATCCATGGATAGGCAGTCATGTCGTCAATAAGTATAAGTCGTCATTTACCGAACAATAGAAAAAATAATATAGACAAATAATTCAGAGGCAACACCCAACATAAGGGCTCATCAGGAGAATACACTGGCCTATATAGGGTTTCGCCTATTCTGTATTATAATACGTTAATATTATATTGCATTATGCTTTATTATTAATACTGTTATTTATTACTAATAATCTTTATTATTAATAATTTTTTATCATAATAATATTTTTCATTACTAATAATTAGTTTAACTTTTTTAATCCTCTTTGTAATTTCTGTATCTTTAGATCTTGATTTTTCGTTTAATTTTACTTACTCTACGATATAAAAATTTAATAATACATTAGTTTTATATTAACCCTACGAAAATAATGATCAGTAATAAGACTGTTTAAATTTTAGTTACTAATTATTTTAAAATATGATTCCAGATGCTTTGAGCAGCTTCTTGACAACGTTTTCCTCATAAAAATGCTGCTTAAAAATTAATCTAAAAAACCTTTTCCAAAAATCAGTTTTTCAAAGAAGTAAAAAGCTACGTTAAAACCTCAAACGAGTAGATATAAAGTTATATGAAAATTCATGCTTAAAACGAACAGATATCACTTTTATGAATAAACGAAACCCAAAACGAACGAAAATTAAAATGAGTAATTAGACAAAATATAAAGATAGTAGACCATACACATAACACACATTGCTATGGATAAATCGAACAGAAATAAAAATGAACAATCCAGTTAAGCTTCAAAGAAACAGCGACAGCAATTTCAAGAGGGCAGGGGGAATTACTCCCTCCCTATCCTCTCAGAGGTTTTTACCCTTCCCCTTACATTTTGAAAAATACATTTTTACGCAATTTTCATTAAAAATGTTTCATTGAAAAAATCGATAAAATTACATCCTTAGATTTTAACAAACTAACTTGTTCTAAACAACTTGATTTCTGTGAATTGAGATCCCTGAAAAGGACAGACATTAAAAAAAGAAAAAGTAGGGCTATAGCCATCTAAGCTTTTCATAGGTAGGAGTTTATTTTTCTACAAACGTATTAAAGAATATTTTGGTGAAGAATATTATTTTAATTTAAAACTACAAATTCATTATATTAGAATTCAGAAGCATATTAGGATAGACAGGCAGATGGACACTTGATTAAACGCTACCAGAAGGGTGAAAATATAATTGAAGCAAAAGAAGATATAGGACGGAATTAAAAAAAAAAAAAAAAAACAACGCGAGTTGCTACCGCTCAAGTGAGAGACAAGTCTAAAAATAATGGAATTTGGAATGCATTTCCACAATTATGGCAGCGCTTCAGAATAATTTCTCTGCCTTGAAACTTTGTTTAGCTGTCATTACTTTGTTCAGGGGTTAAACGTTAGGGGTTAACAAAACGCTTTAGTTAAACAATAAAATGAATAAGAAGAGAACTGTGATTTTTTTTTTTAACTTATTCATCCAATAGCTTGTAGGCTAAAATAGCTTTGTAATTTTTTTTTCAAATAATAAAATTATAATCAAAACCAAAGTTGCAATTATTTAGAATGTGTATGCATTTTTGAAGGACGCCCTATACAAGGTGTGATAAAAGTATCAAGACATGTGGCGTTACTGAATTGTGCAAAATAGATAAAAACTGAACAAAAATTATTGTGAAATTGGAATTTGTGAATGCGCAGTATTTGAAATCCTTTGTCCGAAGGCCATTGGTTCGAATCCTAGCGTATCCAATATTTGGTTTGAGACGGGGGTTAGTGGCATGACTCTTTAAGCTTGGCCTGATGTGAACCAGGATAATAGGTACCTACCCAGGTAATGAGTACCTAGAGAAATTTAGGGATGTATGCAGAAAGAGCAGCCCTTCTGCAGTCTATGCCTTTTTACGGGCTCGTCCAAGCCGAGTGGATTGGTGCGCTGAATTTAGGATCCTTTGTTCGAGAGGGTGAGGGTTCGAATCATAGCGTACCCAATTATTTGGCCTGGGACGGGGGTCAGTGGCGTGACTCCGTGAGCTCAGCCAGAGCCGACCCAGCTATAAATGGGTACCTGGAGAAATCTGGGGAAGGTAAATAGGAAGGGTGTGCAAAAGCACAGGATGGTTGGCCCCCAGCCCCCCATTGCACTTCCTGGATAATGAGCCAAGAAACGGAGATCAGCACCGCATATATATATATATATATATATATATATATATATATATATATATATATATATATATATATATATATATATATATATAACGCACACAAAAAACACACAAAAAAACAATAAGCTTCTAAAGAAAGTTATCTAACTCTGATTGCTCAAATTGAACATCTTTCGATGTGTTTCACTTTGACACTTAACCTTCGATAACAGTTTAAGCGCCTGACAACTGGTAAATCCAAGTCCGTTAAATCATCATGCTAGTATTAGCACTTCATTACTACTAAGATTACCTCTTCGTCATCCAAGTCTTGCTGGTGAGTAAATTCATGGTGTTTTGGAGTAGGAGACGATGGAATTTTAAGTGACCTCTCACTGCTATCGCCGCTGTACCGTTGGCCCATCTCGTTCTGGACGACCGCTGGGACCTATAAAAATAAAATAAAAAGAGGATTGACAAAATATTAACTGGAAGAGACTATAACAAAATATAGCAAATATAACAAGATACTGATAAAAATATTAGAAGTAAGAAAACCAATAAATATAAGCGGTACAATGCCAAAGCAATAGAGGATAAGAAAAGGACATATATTTTTAGTTTGATATATATCTAGATCTATGAGCCTTGCTTCATATTAAAGATACAGAATGAAAACAATACAGCAATGATCACCAGAAACAAACAACACAAATAAACAGAGAAAAAAAAGGAAATCCATCACACAAAATCAAAATTGTAATGTCTAGACGCAGTTCCTATATTGGAATTTACTCCAATTCAGTTCCGTCCCATTCAAAATTCTCATTTGGCAATGCTTGAGATTTAAAATCTCTTTTTTTATGATATAACTTTTTTATGATATAATTTTTTTTTACTCATTAGTTCTCCATGAAAAATATATCTCGGGCACATTTTCCTAATTATTTCAAATCCGGAAGAACGTATACAATTATTGACCTGGATACCACATTGTAAGCTCTCGGGATGCACCGTGACATGGTGATTTTTCTTCTCGTTTAGTACCCTTTTTAATTTTATGAAACTGTCTTCTTGGAACTTAATTTCTCAGCTCGTTGTTTTTCTTGATTTCGAGCAAGCTTTTGACTTGATATGGTAGGAAGGGGTCTAGGCGTTTGCAACCTCCGGATAATCCCCCATATTCCTTATGGATAATTTTGGATGTCCATTAGAAGGGAAATTGAAAGTTCCACTGACCTGAGGCAATCCTATAGCGCTGTCTATAGCAAAGATCATTCACCAAAAGGCAATGTACGCACGCTACTAACAATGCTACTAACATTGCTACTACTGCTACTACTACAACTATAGCGTTGCCCCCCACCCCCCAAAAAAATGTCTGATTAATACAAAAATAACGATGCAAAAAAATCTTACAAAAAAATAACATTCAAGAGTTCAGAGACAGTGGAAGCACTGAACAGAACGAAACTGTTGAGCCAATAGTAATAAAAGAGAGAGGTGACACCGAACTCTCAGCTGCCATTCTTGGGAGAATTTAAAAGTTTATAAGTGGCCACAGAATTCCCATGTTATTTAAAAATCACCTTTCTGTGAATAAGCAGCACGGCGGACTGCATCTGGCACTTTGACGATAAATCACACCAGTCTAGTTTTTTTTTAGAAAAAAATCATCCAGATAAATTTTTACGCCCCCTGTCATTACGCATCCCTAGACCCGAGCCTAGTGGGCCTATTGGTAAAAATCCAGGCTTGAATACTTCGTCCATCTAGTCCCTCTCCAAACTCCGAAACATACTTACTTAAAATTAATAAGGGAAACACTTTCCTTGGATAGCTCCAGCTTCAAGGGCCTACAGTGAGTCCGGAAAAGCAGGTAGCTGTCAGGGTCTTTAAAGGTCCGACTCTTTAATTCTCTAAGAATCTCCATCACCCTAGAGTCTAGTGAAACCTGATTAATATAGTCTGTAAAGGCTGCTTAGGGGGTATTACCAGCTTTGAACCCCTCCTCCAAGCAAAATGTCCCATTAGTACAAAAATAAAAACAATAATAAAAGCCTTGTAGAGAAAAGCCTCGACAAAAATCATGGATACAACACTTCCTCCAATGTTTGCCTGGAAACGGTGATGGCAAGGTCACCAGTAGTATGCTAAATACGGGTCCGGAAGGAACACCCTTATTTGGCTCTGAAGATTACTAAAGAAGGAAAGATACTACAGAAGGAACACCCTTATTTGGGCACTAAAACTCGCCTATACAACAGACTCTAAGCCTGACGGTTGTCCTGCTTAAATGTCAGATGAAACTACAGAGGGTGCATCTCTTTTGCATACTTCCATGATAATCTCATTTGCATATAGCAATAAGGCCCTAGCAACCAGCCATAGCAGCCAGATTAAATATAAGGCTGTACTTTCAACGTAAATCATTTTGGCGAGGAAATAGAATTCAGAGAGAAAACAGTTTGAATATACTCTTTATTATTATGTTTTTATTTGACAATACACATTAGCAAAAATAAGTTGTTTATTTATACTATTAGAAGTTTATAGGGAAGCTGGTAACAGCAGCAAAGACACAAAGACAAGAGTACCAAACGTAGCAGTAGAAATTACAAGAGGATCTCGACTATGCCTTAATTGGGATGATATATATGCATAATTTGTGATATCATTGAGCAAATTAAAATTGGAGGAGCAGTTGTGTTTGCAGCAAAATGTGATATAGTGAATGGACATCGACTTCAAGCTGCTTTAAATTTAATAGTGAAATATATTGAGGACAATAAGTTGAATCAGTAAGTGAAAAATTAGTTATATATTGTTGCAATTATGTAATAAAAATCTTTCTAAATCGAAAACGTTTTTCTTATTAGATATTTTTAGTAGGTTACCGTTCCTCTATGAATATCCTTGAAGTAGAAAGCATCTTAGTTAGTCTTTAGTCAACTGTGAGTGTTAGAATTTAAAAATGAATGGATTTAAGAAACAAAAAAATCATGCAGAATCTTGTGATTTTTGAAAGATGTTTATTCTAGATGATGATTTTCTAAAGTTATCTCTTCAAAGGAAAATATTTTCTCAAGCAATGCTTGATGATATAATGAGAAATTATTCTCCGCCTTTTGACTATTGTCTGAAACTTATAAGTAGTGGCCCAAACACATTTGCTCAATTTATTTACCTATTAATTGAAGCGAAACGAAAGGATATTGTGGATTTGCTTTTGAACACTTCCTAAGAAATTCAATGACGATTCAAGACTAATTAAATGATATTTTCATGAAAACAATAAATAAATCAACAATTTAGAAGATTCTGTCCAAACGAATTTTGTGATGTCACTCGATTACTCCTCTCTCTCTAGAACTAGAAAATAACACTATCTTTATAGATGGTAAGTCAATTTCATTTTGAGGATGAAAGTGTCAACATTGAAAAAAAATGTTTTGTACATGTCCACTATGCATGGATACACTGGGCAGTTGGTCTTCATGTGAGAGTTGCATAATAGTTGACGAGTATGATGGAAAGTGTAGATTATGCAACCCGTGTAAATTGCATAGATGATATGCAGCATAAATTAAAGATTATAATTCATGTCTTGAAGAGATTTGTGACTTTCACACTAGAGTATTCCTATGCTCATATTATCACTATGATAAATGTGATCAGTGGGAGAATACCTATCCTGGTATGACTGGAAAGAAACCGAAACGAGATTTTAGTTTATTTCAAAAAGACTGGTATCGTCGTGGTTTTAAACTGTTTTGGGAGGAAGAATCAGGTCTACGCTTCAGCTGTTGGAATAACAAGATAATGAATTTTGTGATGTCACTCGATTACTCCTCTCTCTCTAGAACTAGAAAATAACACTCTCTTTATAGATGGTAAGTCAGTTTCATTTTGAGGGTGAAAGTGTCAACATTGAAAAAAATGTTTTGTACATGTCCACTATGCATGGATACACTGGGCAGTTGGTCTTCATGTGAGAGTTGTATAATAGTTGACGAGTATGATGGAAAGTGTAGATTATGCAACCCGTGTAAATTGCATAGATGATATGCAGTACAAATTAAAGATTATAATTTATGTCTTGAAAATATTTGTGACTTTCACACTAGAGTATTCCTATGCTCATATTATCACTATGATAAATGTGACCAGTGGGAGAATACCTATTTTGGTATGATTGGAAAGAAACCGAAACGAGATTTTAGTTTAATTCTTATTTTAGTTTAATTAAGAGACTGGTATCGTCGTGGTTTTAAACTGTTTTGGAAGGAAGAATCAGGTCTACGCTTCAGCTGTTGGAATAACAAGAGAATGTGTTGGAAAACGTCATCGTTGTGAAGACAATAGCTACTATGATTATAAGCCTACTGATTTTCATTTGGCTGTTGCAAAAAGTGATTTTCCATTTGAAAACACTGTATGTGATATTGCTTCAATGAACTAAATTGAAACACGTGAGTCTTACAATATGAACGAAAATAGTATCATTGACTTCACAAAGATACAATAAGAGTGAAGTTACATTGTACTGTAGAAAATGTGACTCTGACTTAGCAAATCAAGATCAATATACGGGGTTCAGGTGGATTCAGACGATCCATCACCATTAGTTGTCCTCAGACGAGGACTGTCTACATAAATATTGAGAAATTCATTATTTGGGAAAGCATAGACACGACATTGGAAAAGGACATATAATAATGTATAAAAACCACAGCTTTTAGTCCTTAAATCCAGCACTCTCTCAGGTTTTGAATAAAAGTTTTCCCACTGCTTTCAATAAAATGGTTGATACGCAGAGTGTAGAATACATATGGTAGGCCAACAGAATCCAAAATTCTACATTCTTCGCTGTTTGAAAGATGCATAGCCAACGACCCGTCTTTACGGTCGATGGACTGCTGTTAACAATGATAAGGGTGTAGTTAACACTTTGAATTTTTTCCGAGGGTATGCAATAGGATTTGTACTTGGACATGCATGGATTCTTATTAAGTACGCTGATTATTTGATGTGTGTTAATGGTGTAAGGTCTAGTAGAACACTGCCTTCGGGAGTGATTTCCCAGTAAGGTTCAAACTGATTAAATGAGACTAATGCAATACTCTCAGCTAATGGCTTGGTGAAGGTACAGTCCAAAGGCACACTCCCCGCTCTAGCAATACTCATATCTTGAGTGCCATACAAGTCTAATACAATGATACCATTAGTTTTTACAAACATTGTATTGTTTATATCATTTTCAAACAGTGGTTTCCATTTACTTTACACACAAGAGAGGAAATTCTGAACATTTCAAATTTGTGTGGACAACTTGTCCACGATCCTATACCACAACCACTTTTTAAAAGTATTAATGCCAGTTTTGATGGAATTTCACCACTGAGAAAAAAATAGAGTCGGTGAAGGTGCGTAAACCCGTGGCAATATGTCACTGATCGGTGATTGTATGAGGAACAAGTAGTTTGATATTATTTCCACAAGCTTTCAGTTTTTCCGTTGCCAAAGAAACATAACTCATAGCCTGTTCCTTTTGTACAAGTATTGGCATCGAGTGGTGTAGCAAGTGATGTAGCATCGAGTGATACATCGAGTGATGTAGCAAGTTCCTTTCGTAAAATGAAACTGGATAGAGTAAGAGTTAGTTTTTGTGTCCACCTTAATTACGGTGGTAGCCATTTGGGTATATTAATATCTTATGAGTTATTTCCCTAGCTAAATGTAATTCAATAGTTGTTTCCTGTCCAATTGCACCTGCAGTGTCAGTTTCTGTCTTATATTCATATCTATTGGCTGAACCCTTCAATTCCTTGTGTAATTTTGGTGTCTTCAAAATGAACTGAAAGTAGCTTGTATAATTCAGGAGATTGTTGCCACCACTTACCAATTTTCCATTTATGTAGACACAGATTTGTTGAAAAAAATTATATAATACACAATTTTCATAGAATATTCCATTAATACGCCTTGACATTTCATTGCCAGATTTCTTGACTACCACAAGTAAGTCTATAAATGTGGAAGACATATCCACGAAATGATCTTCATCAGAATAAATTTGAAAATAAATATTTCACAGAGCAATTGTTGTGGGTAGAATTGTGCATAGTAACCACGTTTTACATTCTCATCAACATTTTCCGCATTGAATAGATTTAAAGATGAAGTGATTGATGGATGGGAATCCTTGTGTGGTAAAGTAGCTATTTCAGTCCCTAGGAAAGAAAAAAATTCTTTTTTGATCTGAAACCTCCTTGGTTTCTTCTTCTTCATCTTTAACAAGAGAGATGTCTTTCGTTTCTGACCTGAGTAGAGACTGATGAGTGATGCTGTGTTTCTCGACCTTTTTAAACATTTTTAAACACCGGGACAGACGTCTGTCTGTCTGTCCCGGTTTTGCTAGTTTGGGCACTTCCAAAGACGCTAGGACGAAAAATGTGGCAGGAATATCAGGGACCAAACTAAATTGAGTTGAAAATAGTCATTTCCCCGATTCGACAATCTGGAGGGGGTGGGGGGACAGTTAATTTGGAAAACTTTGAAAAAATGAGGTATTTTTAACTTACGAACGGGTGATCGGATCTTAATGAAATATGATATTTAGAAGGATATTGTGCCTCAGTGCTCTTATTTTAAATCCCGACCGGATCCGGTGACATTGAGGGGAGTTGGTGGGGGAACCAGAAGTCTTAGAACGCTTAGAGGGGAGGGAGTGGGATGAAACTTGGTTGGAAAAATAAGTCCTAGATAAGTGATTGACATAACTGGAACGGATCCGCTCTCTTTGGGGGAGCTGGGAGGGGGGGGGGTTAATTCTGGATGATTAGAAGAAATGAGGTATTTTTAACGTACGAAGGAGTGATCGGATCTTAATGAAATTTGATATTAAGAAGGACCTCGTAACTCAGATTCTTTATTTTAAATCCCGACCGGAATCAGGGTCATTGGGGGGAGTTGGGGAGAGGGGAGAAACGGTAATCTTGGAAAACGCTTGGAATGGAGAGACCGGGGTGAAACTTGGTGGACATAATAAGCACAAGTTCTAGATACATAATCGACATAACCAGACCGGATCCAGTTTCTTTGGGGGAGTTGGGGGCACCTAATTCGATAATTCGGAAAAATTAGAAAAAACGAGGTATTTTTAACTTTTGAACGGGTGATTGGATCCTAATGAAATTTGATATTTAGAAGGACCTCGTCTTTCACAGCCCTTATTTTTAATCCTGACAGGATCCGATGACATTGGGGGGAGTTGGAGAAGGAAACCGGAAATCTTGGTAAACGCTTAGATTGGAGAGATCGTGATGATACTTGGTGGGAAGAATAAGCACAAGTCCTAGATACGTGATGGACATAACCAGACCGGATTGGGTCTCTTTGGGGGAATTCGGGGGGATTAATTCGGAAAAATTAGAAAAAATGAGGTATTTGTAACTTAAGAACGGGTGATGAAGGACCGGTAAACAGCAAAAGCCTCAAAGGCTGACCGTCAGGGGAGGAATTATAACTTCCAGACCTACAGCCTCCATCAGCTACTCCCTCTAGCATCAGATCAATTGAATTACCGCCATCACCTTTATTACGTTTTCAGAGGAAAAAATCCCTAATACAAACATAAAACTGGACACAGCTTAATTCAAGTGAATCTAATCTTCATATGTGTTTTCGTTCCTACTTGCATTTCTTGAACTTAGAAATGCATTGGAGTAAGGGAAAATATATAATTTTTTTTATATCATAAAGAGTATAGTCCAAAACAAGACTTTTTTGACAACCTCAGCATGTCGCCCAAAAATCCTCCTCCATTCGAGGAGATGGTTAGAGAGAAACACATAAAAATATAGGGAGTTTTGGAAACTTATGCACAAAACTCGTTTAAGAAGCAATCTTGAAACATTTTCTTACCCACAAACGAGCTTGGATTGCCTACAAAATCTAAAATTACTGCGTTTCTAGGCAGAAAAGCCCACTTTGCAGACTTTCGCTCGTTGTAGACGTAACTAACTTATCACATCCAACCTCTTTTCCTACTTTTTTTCTTTTATATTAGAAAAAAATTGTGCTTTCATAAGAGAGCAGTTACTTTTAATGATTTTAATCCCGCAATTAATGGTATTTGTTTACGGAAGTAAGTAAAAAGGGTACAATAACAATAGGTTTGACGGATATTATTAGTAATCACTTGAATTATTTGACAAAACAGATGTAAGGGCGTGTACAGTTAAAACTATGATGCCGTGAGACAAATGATCAATCGTATGTAGCGAAACATTTAAAGTTTGCATTCAATCACAAAGTCACTCAATAGTTCACAGCCTTTTTATGGTATATCAACTTTTTTCGCGAAACAACTTGTTGCTAAGAGTTTAATGCTTATTTCTTAGATATCAAAAGAACGAGATTTTTATGCTTAATATTAAATATGATTCATCAAGTTTAGTCCTACTCATCAAAAGGTACGAGACTGAAAAAATTTGCCGTGTTTTAGAAAAAGGGGAGAAACACCCCCCAAAAGTCATAGAATCTTTCGCACCATCAGATTCAGCGTATCAGAGAACTCTACAGTAGAGGTATCAAGCTCTTATCTTCAAAATGGGGAATTTTGAATTTTAACCAGAAGGAAGAACACGGATATGTGTTAATTTGTTTTTTTGTTTTGTTGTTTTTTCCCAGGGGTAAAAAAAAAGTAAAGGATACGGTATTAGACTTTACAGTCCGTACCGGCGGTGCTGATTTCCGTTTCTTGGCCCTTCAGCCAGGAAGTGCAATGGGGGTTGGGGGCCAGCCATCCTGTGCTTTTGCACACCCTTCCTGTTTACCTTCCCCAGATTTCTCAAGGTACCCATTTAGAGCTGGGTCGACTCTGGCTAAGCTTACAGAATCACGCCACTGACCCCCGTCCCAAACTGAAGAATTGGGTACACTGGGATTCAAACCCGCGTCCTCTCAGACAAGGGATCTCGAATCCAGCGCACCAACCCACTCGGCCAGGACGGCTTTTCCCAGGGGTGGTCTTATTGACCCAGTAGTCTTAGAATGTTGCGAGAGGGCTCAATCGAAAAGAAATTAAAAGTTCTTGTGCCCTTAAGAAATTAAAAGTTCTTGTGCCCTTCCAAAGTGACCAAAAAATGGAGGGCAGCTAGGTCCCCTCCCACGCTCATTTTTTCCCAAGGTCACC
This sequence comes from Artemia franciscana, assembly GCF_032884065.1. Lineage (NCBI taxonomy): Eukaryota > Metazoa > Arthropoda > Branchiopoda > Anostraca > Artemiidae > Artemia > Artemia franciscana. The sequence continues at coordinate 38,181,345 of NC_088872.1, read as the reverse complement.
GGATCAAAACTTTGAGGTAACCATTTTGTTCAGCATAGTCGAAAAATCTAGTAACTATGTCTTTGAGGACGGCTTAATCTCCACAGTCCCCGGGGGAAGGGCTGCAAGTTATGAAGTTTGCCCATTGTTTACATATAGCATTGGTTATTGGGAAGCACACAGAAGGATATTTCCCAGCATTATTTAAAAAATGATCAGAAATTAAATAAAAAACAAGTATTTTTCAACTGAAAGTAAGGAGCAACATTAAACTTAAAACGAACAGAAATTATTGCGTGTATGAGGGGGTGCGCCCCCTCGTCAATACCTCGCTCTTTACGCTCCTGAGAGTTTTTGTATGCAATTAAAGGGGAATTTTACAAAAAACGTAATTTTTAACTACTTCAAGAACGATAACTATTATCTCGGTTTTTCTGAATGGTGAAATTTTATTTTGGAAACCATTTTATAGCAACTTCGACGAATAAGCCACTGGAATTGCTATTGCCGAAAACACTATACAGATGACTTACAGCTCCCTGACTTGAAAAAGAAGAACAATTTCTCAATATTCATGTTTGCCACCTCAAAACGGTAATGCCTTCGTTACCGTGGAGCGGATTGAACTCGAACCCCCCATAATGAAGGAGGGTCCCATTACTACTGCGCTACGGTAACTATGTATTCATTGGATATTATCAATCACAGTGTGATTTAAGAGGTGACTACTACTAATCCAGGGTATTTCTAATAGTAAATCACTAGTAAAAGTTCGTTATTTACCGTATGCAGCTAGGCTTTTTCTTGTATTAGATACATTTTGCGAAAACGAGAAATTTCTCACATACATTTCTCTATATCTAAGTTAAAGGTAAATTTTTCCCAAAGAAATCGGGCCATAATTTTAATATAGCAATTTTGTTCATCATAGTCGAAAGGTTGTTTACATGTTATATTAGTTATTGGAGAAAGAGGGCATGTTGGACTAAATCAAAACGCATTATGTGCATGCAGGTTGTCAAAGGCTAACGGTATATCCCAGGAACTGCTTACAGTGCTAAGTTGGAACTTTCTGGGCAGGATGAGCAGGATGTTCACATGACCAAAAGGCAATTTGTCCACACTCCTATTACTACTGTTGCTACTACAACTACTACTAGTATTACTATTAATACCACTACTACTACACTACTACAACGACTACAAATACTTCAACTGAGACTACTACAAGGGCTAAGGGCGTTAAGGTGAAAATTTGATGGAATGTTGAGGGGAAGCAGGACTAAAATAATAATGTAAAGATCCTTCAGACTCACTGTTGGCACAAAAGGCGTCAAATTAACGTTTCAGTTGCTTGGTCTTTTTTTTTTTATTGTCAATATCCTAGTCCCACTCAATCTACATATTTAATTTTTCTTTTCAATTTCGTTATAAAAAGATAGGTTTGTGGGGAATATATTCGAAGTTGTTTTTTTCTCACTTCTCCCAGCGGAATCCATAGCTTAGTCTGTGAAATTTTCTTAATAGAATACAATAGAACTTTGGACAGATGTGCAGGAGGGGAATTTTTCAAATAAATGGATTTAAAATCTGCATTTACACTAAGAGTCCACATAACAATCAAAAAGCCGAAGACAATATTGCCGTATGTTGGCTAGTTACCCAGCTTTTGCTATGATGAAAGCTTAAATCAAGCTTGCAAAACAAGCAAACAGCTCACGAAATCCCCGATTCAAGCTTGTTTCAAGCCTTAGTTCAAGATAAAAAATCATAAATCTATTTCTGAATAGATACCAGATAATATATAATATCTGGCATTATCATTCAACATGTAATGGTAATATGATATTTCAGTGGGTGAGTAGGTAAACATTCGCGGGGCATCTAACAAGATTTGAGGCAACAATGGTAATTGGTAATAATCAAATCTAGACACAGTTCAAATGCTCCAGACACCAGGAAAGAAAACATTAGAAAAACCATTGCTGGCAAACATGGAAGGAACAACACTATGCTACGAGCTAGCAAAAACACATGCCTTCTGCAATTTCAAGGAGGCACACTCGTGCCTCTATAAAGAGGCGACCTACGACAATGTTAAGCGATCTTCGGTTCCAGTGGTCGCAGAGGGATGGGGAGGGATGCATTTTGTAGCCCGAGCTCCAACTAAGAAACCTGCCAAATTTCATCCCCCTCCAACTTTTCCTTCATGGGGAAAATCAGGCCGAAAGTTTCGACCTGTCAACCCAAGCCCCCCTTTAACGTTGTCCGATCGGGCTGAAATTCACAAGTTAAGGTCCCCTAGGGCCCAGGAGCTTATCCGCGAAATTTCAGCTTGATCCGATAACTCCTTCCCTGTTTTCCAGAAACCACGCATAGCCACTTAAAATTCAATTACTTTTTTTTCCTAGACGCCTACAGGTCACATCCGACATCGGATCTGGGTGTACGAAGACTCATTCGATGCGGAATTCTCCGAGTAAGTGCCCATGAAAGTTTCGTAGGAAAATCTTAACCCCCCGAAAGTTTCGACCCTCCAACCCTCCCCCCCACCCCTTTTAACGTTGTCCGATCGGGCTGAAATTCACAAGTTAAGGTCCCCTACGGCCCAGGAGCTTATCCGCGAAGTTTCAGCTCGATCCGATAACTCCTTCCCTGTTTTCCAGAAACCACCCATTAGCTATTTAATTAACGGATTTATCTCCATAAGAGCCCATGTTAATTTGAAATTTTTAAAAGCTATTGAGAAGTTATATTTATACACATGCAAGTTATTAGCTCAGTTGGTAGAGCGTGAGACTTTTAATCCTCGGGTCAAGGGTTCAAGTCCCTTACGGGAGGTTTTTTTCACAACATCAAAAAAATTTTGATAACACCTGGACAGCTTATCATTTGAGAGATAACAGAATATTAGCTTCTTATGAGCAAAAGAAACATTTAAGTCATTCTATCTATTTTTTTTTTCTATTTTATACAATGATTTAAAAGCGGGGGGGTTGGGGGGCGGCAGCCACCCAACTTCCTCTCCTAATTCCTCCACGAGGAGTACAGGAATTATTAAATTACATCCACCATGGATTGTAGAAAAACGTACAGAAATAATATGAAAAAAACTTCGTTTTCTTAAAGAGTTAAAGAGGCTGCGTCCCAAAGTCGAACCTTAAAACGTACAGGAATTAGAAAAGGCAGTTGGGGGGCTGCCGCCCCCCAAACCCCCCACTTTTAAAGACTCTTTTGGACAGGTTTTTTTTTGTGGGGGGACTTCATTGTTACTAATTACTAGTTTCGGCGCAATGGTTCTCCTGTCCTCTTGTGTTTAACATTTTTCGAAGTTATTCCATTATTCATTCATTTCAATTATTTTTTAATTAAAAGAGGGCCTTTCCGAAGCCAAGAGCGGGGGGTTAGCAAAAAACAAAAAACCTGTACAAAAGAGTCTTTAAAAGCGGGGGGTTTGGGGGGCGGCAGCCCCCCAACTGCCTTTTCTAATTCCTGTACGTTTTAAGGTTCGACTTTGGGACGCAGCCTCTTTAACTCTTTAAGAAAACGAAGTTTTTTTCATATTATTTATTACTAAAGCATATTTAGATCCAGGGGAACAATCCCGGAGAAAAACAGAAATATTAGACACCTAGGATTTTACTAGAAGACTATTTTGGCGACCAAAGATGGATGACTAACCTTTTCTCAACTGAATATTCAACAATAATTCAAAACAGAAGTTCAGTTTTGGTGACTAAACTAACACATTTAAATAACAAAGATAACAAGTCACAAAGTCCTATTAAAACTGTGCAGAACCTAGACCACAGAATTCTTATGGAAAATTTAAAGTGGGATAAGAAATCAAGTCCTAACCTCTTTGTTTACTTTTTATATAAGTAAGTATAGGGCCATTTTACCCGATCCGAAGTAGCCCCCTGATCTGTTAGTGGATTATTCTTTTTTTCTTAAAATTTTAAACTCTTTCTTTATCTCGTACAAAGGAATATTTCTATTCTAAATCTCATTCTTTTATGTGTTTGGCATGGTCTATTTCGTCTTTTGGATAATATTACATAGACTGCTTCATTAATGTGTCCATGAAGACAAACTTATCATTGGAAACAACAGGCTTCCCATGTGCTTGCCTATTATCATTGGTTTTATATAAAATTAAATAAAAAAAAAATTAACTGAAAGTAAGGAGTGAAGTTAAACTTAAAACAAATAGAAATTACTCCGTGTATGCAAGGGGCTGTTCCCTTCTCAACGCCCCGCTCTTTACGCTAAACTTTGACTTTTTCTCTCAATTTTATTTTATTAAACACTAAAAAACTTTAGTGTAAAGAGCGGGGTGTTGAGAAGGGAACAGCCCCTTTCATAAACGGAGGAATTTCTGTTCCTTTTAAGTTTTAATTTCGCTCCTTACTCTCATTAAAAAAAACTAGTTTTTTATTTATTTAATTTCTGAACGTTTTTGAACTAATGCATGTTTGATTTCGGCTCTCCGCACATAAATTATTAAAATGAAACTTGCATATTAATTCTTTTTTGGCTAAATGGCTTTCTCTTAGTTTTGATAAGAGAATTTTGAGAAAAAAGGGGTGGGGGAGGAGGCCTAGTTGCCCTCTAATTTTTTGGTTACTTGAAAAGGCAAATAGAACTTCTAATTTTTAACAAACCTTTTTATTACGAAAAAATATACATAACTTAAGAATTAACTTACGTAACGAACTTTTATATTCTTAAATTTTTATTATGTACATGAGGGGGTTTGTCCCCTCGTTAATACCTCACTCTTTACACTAAAGCTAAAATCTTGTCTCAACTCATTAAGAACGACCCCTGAATCAGAAAGGCCGTAAAATAAATAGTTGAAATTACTAAAAATAATTTAGAGTAAAGAGCAAGGTATTTAGGAGGAGATGAACTCCTCATATGCGTAACAATCTCTGTTCGTTTTAAATTTTAACGCTGTTCCTTACTTTCAGTTGAAAAAAAAACTTTTTCATATTTATTTTTTCATTGTTTTTTGTAAATAATGCTAGAGAATCCTCCACCCCCTTCACTGAATTTCTCTTCCCCCATAACATATTCCTCCAAGAAAAGATCCTCCCACATAGCCCCCTCCCCTCAACCCCCACCCCAACCAAATCCCCCTGAAAAACGTCTGTACACTTCCCAATAACCATTACTGTATGTAAATATTGGTCAAAGTTTGTAACTTGCAGCCCCTCCCCCGGGGACTGTGGAGGAGTAACTCATCCCAAAGACATAGTTATAATGGTTTTCGACTATTCTGAACAAAATGGCTATCTCAAAATTTCGATCCGTTGACTTTGGGAAAAAAGAGCGTGTCAGGGGGCCTAGGTGCCCTCCAATTTTTTGGCCACTTAGAAAGGGCAAAAGAACTTTTCATTTCCGTTAGAATGAGCCCTCGTGCAACATTCTAGGGCCACTCGACCAATACGATGACCCCTGGAAAAAAAACACACACCCATTATCGGTCTGGAAAAAAAGTTCCGCATTTTTATAGACAGGAGCTTAAAACTTTTACAGTAGGGTTCTCTGAAACGCTGAATGCGACGATGTGATTTTCGTTAAGATTCTATGACTTTTAAGGGCTGTTTCCTCCTATTTTCCAAAATAATGCACATTTTCTCAGGATTGTAACTTTTAATGACAAAGACTAAATTTGAAGAAACTTATATATTTAAAATCAGCATAAAAATCCAATTCATTTGATGTATCTTTTAGTATCATAATTCCGTTTTTTAGAGTTTCGTTTACTATTGAGCTGGGTCGCTCCTTACTACAGTTTCGTTACCACGAACTGTTTGATTAAATAAATAAAAATAAGTTTTTTTAACTGAAAATAAGGAGCGACATTAAAACTTAAAATGAACAGAAATTACTTCGTATATGAAAGGGGCTGCTTCCTCATCAACGCCCCGCTCTTTACACTAAAGTTTGACTCTTTCTCTCAACTCTTCTTTTTAAAACAGTAAAAAAATTTAGCTTAAAGAGCATCGGGGCGTTGATGAGGAAGCAGCCCCTTTCATATTCGAAGTAATTTCTGTTCGTTTTAAGTTTTAATGTCGCTCCTTACTTTTAGTTAAAAAAACTTGTTTTTTTTTAATTTAATTTCTGAACGTTTTTGAATCAATACATGTTTTGATTTTGGCTCTCCGCAGAGGAATAATTAAAACGAAGTTTGCATATATATTTTTTTTGGCTAAATGGCTTTCTCAAAGTGTTGATCAATGATTTTGAGAAAAAAGGAGCGGGGGAGGAAGCCTAATTGCCCTCCGATTTTTTGGTTACTTATAAAGGCAACTAGAACTTTTAATTTTTTACGAATGTTTTTATTAGTAAAAGATATACATAACTTATAAATTAGCTTACGTAACGAACTTTTGTATTCTCATGTTTTTATTACATATATGAGGGGGTTCACCCCCTCGCCAGTACCTCGCTCTTTACACTAAAGCTTAAATTTTGTCCCAATTCATTAAGAATGACCCCTGAATCACAAAAGCCGTAGAATAAATAGTTGAAATTACTAAAAATACTTTAGCGTAAAGAGCGAGGTATTTAGGAGGAGGTGAGCCCCCCATATGCGTAATAATATCTGTTCGTTTTAAGTTTAAATGCTGCTCCTTACTTCCAGTTGAAAAAACTTTTTCATATTTATTTTGTCATTGTTTTTTTAATAATGCTAGAAACTCCTTCTCCTCATGGAAATTTTCTTCCCCTATGACATATTCCTCGTTGGAAAGTTCCCCCAACATATCCCCCTCTTCTCAACCCCTCCCCCAACCAAAAAATATCCTTGAAGACGTCTGTACACTTCACAATAGCCATTACTATATGTAAGCACTGGTCAAAGTTTGTAACTTGTAGCCCCTTTCACGGGGACTGTGGGGGATTAAGTCGTCCCCAAAGACATAGTTATATGGTTATTCGACTACGCTGAATAAAATGGCTATCTCAGAATTTTGATCCGTTGACTTCGGGAAAAGAATTAGCGTTGGAGGGGGCCTAGGTGCCCTCCAATTTTTTGGTCACTTAAAAAGGGTCACTAGAACTTTTCATTTCCGTTAGAATGAGCCCTTACGCAACATTCTAGGACCACTTGGTCGATACGATCACCCCTGGAAAAACAACAAAAACAAAAAACAAACAAATAAACACGCATCCGTTATCTGCCTTCTGGCAAAAAATACAAAATTCCACATTTTTGTAGATAGGAGCTTGAAACTTCTATAATAGGGTTCTCTGATACACTGAATCTGATGGTGTTATTTTCGTTAAGATTCTATGAATTTTAGGGGGTGTTTCTCGCTATTTTCTAAAATAAGGCAAATTTTCGCAGGCTCGTTACTTTTGATGGGTAAGACTAAACTTGATGAAACTTATATATTTAAAATCAGCATTAAAATGCGATTTAATGCTTTCCATTTTTTAGAGTTTTGGTTACTATTGAGCCGGGTCGCTCCTTACTACTGTTCGTTACCACGAACTGTTTGATACCGGAATTCGCATATGAAATTTCATTATACAAGTCTATTAACGTGAAGAACCTGAGTCATTGGTTTTAAACAGTTCGTGGTAAGGAGCGATTCAATCCAAGTGTAACCAAAACTTAAAAAACGGAATTTTGATCATAATAGATGCATCATAGGAGTTGGATTTTTATGCTAATTCCAAATGTACCAAACTTATTAAGTCTAATATTCCCCATGTTTTTCGCCTGTTTTCCAAAAAAGGGAGGAATATACCCTCAAAATTTAAACCAATCTTAATTAAAATAACATCATCAGATTCAGCATATCAGAGAATACCATTGTAGAGGTTTCAAGCTCCTATCAACAAAAATGTCGAATCTTGCAATTTTTGCCAGAAGAAAGATCACGGATGCGTGTTTATTATTTTTTTTTCAGGGATGATTGCATCGAACCAATGGACCTTGGAGATCAGGAGAGGGCTTATTCAAACGGAAATAAAAAGTTCTATATGCCATTTTTCAGTGACCAAAAGGACTGATCCCAGTGACTCATACTCCCTAGGGAACGGGCTGTAAGTTACACAATTTGACCATTGTTTACATTTAGTATTTGTTATTGGAAACTATACTATAACCTTTGGGGGGAATTTCCTGTGTGGGAGTGGTGTTTTCCACTAGGAGGGAGATTATCCACAAGAGGCGAGAAACTTTGAATGAAAAATATTATTTAAGATTTTAGCGCAAAGAACAAGGGTTGAGGAAGGGGCAGACCCCGCTCATGCACAGAATAATTTCTGTTCGTTTCAAGTTTTAATGCTGCTTCTTACTTTCAGCTGAAAAAACTTGTTTTTTTTAATATTTAATAAGAACAAGGATTGAGGGCAACTTTGTGCAAGAGATCGTTTGATGATGGCGTAAAGAGTGATACTTTTAGCCGTAAGGCCTAAAAACTGAATACAATAGTTAGGACCAGAATTTTTTTTTGCATGGTAAGTTATCAGCAATAATCAATGAAACTATGCGTTTTCTGAAGCTTCTAAAAACTTCTAAAAATCTTGAGGAACAAATGAGGTAGGAGAAAATAGGTTAAAAACATTTCAGAAAGAGAGTAGAAGGGAGAAGGAAAGAGAGAGAGAGAGAGAGAGGGGGGGAGAGAGAGAGAGAGAGAGAGAGAGAGGGGAGAGAGAGAGGGGGAGAGAGAGAGAGGGGAGAGAGAGAGAGGGGAGAGAGAGAGAGGAGAGAGAGAGGAGGGGGAGAGAGAGAGGGGAGAGAGATGGAGGAGAGAGGGGAGAGAGAGAGAGAGAGAGGGAGAGAGAAATGGGGGAGAGAGAGGGGGAGTGAGAGAGAGAGGGAGAGAGAGGGGAGAGAGAGAGGGGAGAGAGGGAGGGAGAGAGAGGGGACAGAGAGAGGGGGGGAGAAGGGAGAGAGAGAGGGGAGAGAGAGAGGGGGGAGAGAGAGAGGGGGAGAGAGAGAGGGAAGAGAGGAAAGAGAGAGGGGAGAGAGAGAGGGGAGAGAGAGAGAGGAAGAGGG